>NC_142814.1:27903575-27970716 GCF_049724085.1 Artemia sp. Qi Xiang Cuo | reverse complement strand
TGACGTAATTTCGTCAACATCCTAAGGGGAGTAAAGTTGGAGCCAATTTTCCGAAATCAAGCGAAAATGGCAGTAAAAACCAAAAAAAAGCCATTTGGTACCACAAAGTTACTATTTAGTACTATTAAAGTACTATAAAGGTACTTTATAGGACTATAGAGGTAAATATGTACTAAAAAATGACATGTTTCTGGTGATGTTTGAATTATGTAGGTTTATCTTGGTTTTGTCAAGATTTTGGAAGAAACTAAATTTCAGATGGGGGGGGGGGGGCAAACTAAGGTCGGGGGGGGGGGGCAAACCGAGGTCTGGGAGTTGAAGTTACCCCCTGCACCATGGCAAATTACGCCCCTGTTTACGACCATAAATACGCTAGAATTTCATGGATTATTATAAAGGATATATATCAGCGTTCTGCCAACTAGACCTTACTTAACGGGAATTTTGCAGGAAAATAGAGATAATTTTTTTTAACTTCCTTGAGCGTTTTTTTATTGTTCTTTGAGAATTGAAACAGAAAAAATCCTTGATGCACGAACTGTTTCTCTTGTGGCTTTAACTTGGTAATTAAGTATGTGTCAGATAATCTTGGATCTAGGTCAGCACAATATCTTTGATCCGATCGCAACCGATCTTCTGTTTCTTCTATGATATGAGTATATTTTTGCAATTTTGACCCACGATTACTGACCCAGCAAGGGACTCTTAATAATAATTAAGTCTTTTTCAGAAAAAATGTCAGATTACAGTTTCCATGCAACACCTTTAAACGGTGACACATACTTATACCCCTGTATATAGCAAGCCATTTCATCTAATTTTTAAGTAGGCTAAATATGTATAGTGTCTTCTCGTTCTTTTGCTAGCTATGGTTGTTTGTTGCCTTTTTTCTAAAAGTGAAAAGATTTTCACCGTCACTTTTTATTCTATTGCATAGTAACTTCTACAGCTTGTTCACATGGAAAATATTTGTCAACTGTTTTTCTTACGTTATTAAAATATTATGTAAATTGTGCAACAGCTATTCTCTGTCCTTTGGGTTCTCATAAAATATGAACAAAATTAAAAAAAAAAGCTTGCTGCAATTGTAACTTTCCAACTTAATCATTCCATAACTTTACTCTTTGAATAAAGGGCAGATTAATTTCACGGGTCATGTTATGATTCCTGGCTTAACTTTTACTTTATTGCCTTGAAGTTTTCTTTCTTCCATTTTGAAATTCATTATAGTTTAATATAGTCGGATTTTCCTCAAAACTTAACATATCTTTGTAATAAATATTTTTCCAGCTCTTATTATTATGGTTTAATGCTAATTTTTACCCCAATTCAAAATTTATCCTCTTCTGGTTGTAACTAGGAACTGTTACAACAAAACTGTCAAGCTTATGAATGAAAAAGAAATCAAGCAAAGTCTATACGACTGAGGATTTTTATTGGTATTTTTCAACTGAAAGAAAGTTTTTTTAAGTGTTTTCTACTGAAAGTAAAGAGGAACATTAAAACTTAAAACGAACTGAATTTTTTCCGTACATGAGAGAACTGTCCCCTCCTCAATATTTTGCTGTTCACCCTAAAGCTTTTTAGCTGTTTAATAAAGCTTCTTAATTTAATTAAACAACCCTTGTGTGTCAGGAGCCGCTCTTAAAGAATTGAGGCTGAAAGTAAAACTTTAGCATAAAGAGTGAGGTATTGAGGAGGGAGCAGCCATCTCGTATATGGATAAATTTTTGTTCGTTTTAATTTTTAACGTTGCTCCTTACTTTCAGTTGAAAAGACTTTTTTTTTAATTTAATTTCTGATCGTTTCTCAAATCATGCCGGAAATCTCTCACTCCGTGGAAAAATTTTTTCCGGAATCCTCCCCCCCCCCAAACAAAAAGTTTCTCCAGAAACTTTTTCCGCAGAACCCCCCCCCCACGGAAAACCCTTCTGAGAATTCCATTCCCGCTGAAAATTTCGGCGGGAAATTTTCAAGGGGACATCTTCAGATGTCGGATTGAGTCACCAAAAAGAGAGTAAGAAAAATAAAAAGAATTTCATATAGGAATTCTGTCAAATTTCCCCCCATGTAAAATTACCCCTGGAAAGTTCACCGCCTCCCCGGACACTTCTCTCCCCACAAAAAATACTCCCCGCAGAAAATCAGCCCAAAGCGCGGCCCCCCCCCCCCCCTCTTCTGACAAATGTCCTTATACAAAAATACTATATGTAAACAATAGCCAAATTCCATAGCTTTTAGCCCTTTCCTGAGGGGCTGTGGGTGGTCATGTCATCACAAGGCGTAGTTATAGGACCTTTCAACTATGCTGAACAAAATGGTTATCTCAAAATTTTCATAAGATGACTTAGGGGAAAAAGGGCTTGAGAGGGGGGAGGAGTTTCACCTTCCGATCTTTTTGATCACTTGAAAAGGGCACTAGAACTTTTAAGCTTCGTTCGACTGAGCCCTCTTCAGATCCGTGATAACAATAATCACGCATCCGTGATTTTTTCTTCTGGCAAAAAAATGCAAAATTCCACATTTTTGTGGATGGGAGCTTGAAACATTCTGCAGTAGGGTTCTCTGATACGCTCAATCTGGTAGTGTGATTTTCCTTAAGATTCCTTGAACTTTTGGGAGTGTTTTCCCCTTTTTCGAAAATCACACAAATTTTCTCAGCTTATTAGCTTTTGCTGGGGAACATTAAACTTAAAGAATTTCATAAATTTGGAATCAGCATAAGAAGCCAATTCCTTTTGATTTATCTCTTGCTATCAAAATTTCATTTTGTTTTTCAGTTATAGTTACTATTGTGCCGAGTCGCTCCTTATAGTTTGTCACCACGAACTGTTTGAAAATTTTATAATGAAACAACTGATAATTGAGCAAGATTTCCCCCCCCTCTGAGCGTATATCTAAGGACAAGTTTTCATCAGTACACTTTCCTAAGTAACCGGAAAGATATAGATTTGGCGTTAAATTTGAAATAAAAAATGTCAAATGTCTTACAGAGCAGCTTATGGTTGCAAAGTCTTGTGAGGCATAGTGGATCAATCTTTGGTTGGAAATATGTTGCTAAGGATTCTATTTCCGATGTCGCAAAGGTCCGACGCAAGGACCTTTGCGGTCAAGAAGCGTCGTTTGTTAACCAATTTGCATATGTTTGCAATGAAAGTATTTGCGATTCGCGGGATCTTAAGGCCCTTATCAAATATCTCGAACTAATTAGCGATAAAATGTTGTCAATCATAGCGTTTGTATTCCAAAATTTTAAAGGTTGCTGTTTAAATATGTTATTCCAGACGAGGTGGATCAGCCTTGAGTGGACAAAGCGTTCAAATCCCTAGTTTTTGGCTATGATTTTGACCATTAGCACTGATGCCGAAGAAATCTTTATATTTACCCAAAGAATCCGTCGAACAATACACATAAAAAAGAAAAGAAAACGCAATAGTGTGTGCTGTTGTCTAAAGACTACAGAGAAAACAGCTTTCCCCTTCCCATAGCAAGAAAAATCTCAGTCCACTTACTATCCCCCCTAAAAGATTCATAAAAGTTTCAGCTAAATCACCCAGCCGTGAGACAAAACAGCGTAAGTGTACCAACTACGTATAATATTTTTCACTTTTTAATGAAACCTTCTGACAGTATGCAATCTCAACAATGAAAAATATTCGTTTGTCTATGGGCTTTAGGCACAAGGAAAACCATATGGTCCCTCATTGTACAAAGCGATTAGACGTAAAAATTAGCTCTCAAATAAGCCCTTAAACCGCTCTCTATGATGTTCTAGTACCCCGCTAGCGGCGAAGATAAAAAAAAGGACAAATGAGTCCTACCCATGCAGAAAAATTGACTTTCTCGGAAGTTCACGGGGGGGGGCTGAAGAAGTTAAGGTTGTGCTTTAAAATCAAAATGTATTTGTGATTAATTTACCTGAGTTCTAAATGGAGTTTTGACCCTGATTAAAGAATTGGTTTCAAGAAGTTATACTTATCAACCCTTCATATTACAGGATCCTCAGAGGTGGAAATCAGGTAAATAGTAAAAAAACTGTTTTTTGACCTCATATTTGGCAATACACTACTTTATTTAATATAAAATGATCCTTTAGTCGTAGGAATCTGACAAATAATGATCTGCATACTTTAACCACCCCTCCGTGCCTCGTGGCCTGAGACCCCTTAGGATTTTTTGGGGGTAGTTTCATTGAAAATGTCTTTTCTTGGTATTTTCATCAAACAAACTGAAAAAACAATAAGTTTGCCCCAACCTCCCTAGATATGGATAACACATTTTACTTCTGCCCTTTATTTTCGAGAATTGACACCACTGGCCTACCTTTTTCTTCCCAAAAATGGAAGACTTTTAACAAATGTAATGGTTGCTCCATCTCACTTTTCCTATGCAGGTAAGAGATGCATTCATTCAATTCTCATTCCTTCTGGTCCCAGAGGCCAAAACTTAGAAAACAACATCTGTTTAATCTTAGGTAAGTATAGTAAATAAAAACTATAAAGAGAAGTTCAGGAAACCATGAACAAAAGAACTATAAAGAGAAGTTTTTCAATGGCCTCAAGAGATATTATTTCCTTTTTTAGAACGATGCGCCAGAGATTTCAACCTTGAGCTTTATTCACAGCGACATATTTTTTCTTTCTTGTAAGAGTGCTTATTCGGGAAACTCGTCCTTGAATTTCTGAGAAAGTGTAAAACATACAGAAAGTGAAATTATAAAATCATATTGACGGGTTAAATAGGAAAACCCTTAAAGGGTGAAAAATAGTAACTAATTTCCATAAAGTTTTAGTTGTTTGACCTTCCAATTTCTTCTTCGGACATATTTTTAGAAAAATTATACCGTAGCTGTTTACGGTAAATTTAAAAAAATAAGTATTTTTTGGAATTCACCAAAAGGATTACTGTATTGATTATTTTTTATATTCAGGGAACCTGGCTCTCTCGATGCTGTCCGAAGGGGAAATGAGACGCGAAATGATTGAACATTTAGAAAGTTATTTGCTGAATGCCCTTCGTTAGTCTAGTTTTGTCGTTCAAGTAATGATTCAAATTTGTGTATTTATTGTTATATTTTATTTTCTTGTTTGTACTCTATTAGTCATGAATCATGATGGGTGGGTTAATAAAACAATACATATTTCATAAAACTTAATTGCTTGAATTTTGGGTGCATAAGATAACGAAGAAAACATTGCGCAGAAGGAGAGTACCAGAAGAAAATATGATTTGATTTTTAAATTTAGCATACTAATTATTGGGAATCTTTCCTAAATCATTAATTATTATTCATTTTCTTATTTAATTATTTTATATTTTAATTTTATATTTAATTATGTTTTTTTTTGACAATCCATAGAAACCCAAATTATGAAAAAAAAAGGAGAAAATAAAATCAAACTATGGTTGGTGGGAAAATTTTAACTATATATCCGAAAACGACATGAATGTTGTTACATTACCATAACAATGAAATTTTCTGGAGGCCAAAGCTGTGTTGATTAGGGTAATTTTAAAAACTCGTCTCTATTATTCTTTCCTTTTGAAATATTTTAAAATTTAGTTTTATTTATTTTTTAATAGTAAATGAACTCGAACCTGAAAAGGACAACTTGAACTGAAAGACCCGATCATGGGCGCCCATAAGCTAAATTTTATGGGGAGGCTTACCTGGTCTAATCGGCGCTTCTAATGATGTATAATAGAAATATCAAAACAAAAATATAAAATATGAGACAGCATCATTCAGACAAAGAGGGAGGGGGGCTGGAACTCCCCTATACCACCTCATCCCATGGGGGCGCCCATGGGCCCAATGGTTGTAAAACGTTTATCAAACAAACATTTATCAAATACCTCTGCAGTTTTTTTTTTGAAACGACATAATTTTTTAAGTGAGAAGGCTTCAACTAAAACCCATCAGCCACACACTTTTTCTTACAGAATATCAGAGTGCAGCACCTGGTTCCCATGTTGATCCCATAATGATAGGGGTACTTGTTGCAATGGCAGTAATGTTTATCATCATATGTGTTGTACTAAGACTATTTAGCAAGTGAGTATCTTCCTTCTTTTTTTCTTTTTTTTTTTGTTTTTTTTTTCTTTTTTTTATGGCTTGGTCCCAAGGAATCTCATGTCATTCGTGGAATTCCTAGTTCTTCAAATTTCCTATTTTCTGTGTTTTCAAATTTACCGATCCTCCTCCCACCCCTCTAAAAAGCCCCATATTTATTCTCGTGACTATGCGCTTTTCTAAATTCTGGTGTGCTCCACCTACATAGTATTTGCCACAATCGCATGGTATTTGATAGACCCCTTTCTGGCGAGTAACTGGGGTTTTATCTTTACCAGAATTTAGAAAATTTATGATTTTAAAATTATTTGTGAATACTACATACAGATTATTTTTGTGCAAACTTTTTTAAGATTTGTAGTGATTTTTGGGATGTAGGGGAAATGTCAATATAAAACGAACATCAAGATGTACTTCTTATTTAAGACTCGTCAAAATCGATTCAAACTTCGTCACTACGAGATAATTACAATGAAATAACTCCATACTTTTCTCTCTTTTTTTACTGTCATCTATCTTCACTATAGATTGTATTAATATCATAGGCAGCGCAATAGCGCTGCCAAAGTAAAGAGCGATGTTTGCACAATGTATTATTTGTTTTTTTTTTGTTTAGACCAGGGCACTTCGTATCGAAGGAGTTGTCGCAGAAACTTCGAAAAGGGCTTATTCGATTGGAAATTGGAGAGGCTTGTCCCCTTTTTAATAGCCGAAAGTGATTGGAAGGCAACCAACCCTTCCAAGCCCATATTTCCCCAAGCACACCGAATCAAAAGTTTGAGATAGCCATTTTGTTCAACGTAGTTGAAAAATCTAGAAAATATGTCTTTGTTACGCCCTCCACAGTCCTCAGGGCAAAGGTTGTAATTTATGCCCTGTGGGCATATAAGGTTTTTATTGAAGGTGTTGTCGTAGAAACTTCAAAAAGGGCTCATTCAATTGTAAATTCAAAGGGCTAGTGTCCTTTTTAATGGTCAAAAGTGATTGGACAGCAACTAACACCCCTCTCACGCCCACCATTTCCCAAAACACATCCAATCAAAATTTTGAGATAGCTATTTTGTTCAACTTAGTTGAATGTTCTGGAAATTATGTCATTGAGGATGACAACCCCTTCCCCCCATCCCTCAGGGTGAGGGTTGTGAGTTATGCCCTGGCACATGCAATCAAATTTGAGATATCTATTTTGTTCGACGAAAATAGCGACGAAGACCACACTGCCTTTCCATAACAAACAACATAAACACGAAGAAGAATAGGGAAATCTTTTTGCAAGACAGTGGATATAATTTGAATGAATATTTCGGCCCTATGTCCAAGGGCCGTCCTCAGCAAGACAAAGATATATAAAAGAAAAAAGACTCACAACAACATGCGACCAATAAAACCAAATATTAGAAAATTTTCAAAGCAGTCCTAGCATCCTTACTTCAGCGAAGTTCGACCAGGACTGATAAAAAGTAAGGTAAAACAAGGCGATTCAATGAGATGAAAGAAAAATAATTTAAAACACGTTCTTATTGCTAATCCAGCCTTTTGGGCAGTTAACCTCAAAGGTCTTTTTGTGGCCGGTTCTGTGTTAATGTCTATTGGTTTCTTAAAATATTTTGTAAGATCATTTTTAATTAAATTTGTGTATAGAGCATTTAGTGTATATTCGACCAAGTCCCTATTTAAGGAAATATTACTATTAATCTTAAGTCTAATTTCAATTGATTCTCGGACTACCTGCTTTATGCCTAGGTCATTGCTAATAAGGGCAGATTCATCAAAAAGTATATTGGGGCTAGGATTTTCAAAAATATGTCTGCCTAATGTAGAATCAAATGAAACAGTGGATATACTAGAATTTAGAGCTTTGACTATATCATCTTTATATCATCAATATAATTTGCACTTTACTGAAACAATTCTTTGAAGTGTTTTCACCTTTATAACTTTAAGAAATCAAAAATTAATTAATATTTTAAGAAATAAATATCAGCATATGTATATTAAACTGACAATGCACTTCTTTTTCAATAAATTCAATTGATTTTTTTTTCAGTAAAGCACAAATTACATTCTAGCTTTTAGAAAGCATGGGGTTTAGAACCCTACTCATATTAATTTCTGCTTGTTTTGTGTTAGACTCTGTTATTTATTTTAATTTCTGTTTGTATTGGGTTTCATTGTTTATTAATACTGATTAATAAACTAAGTCGCTGGCAAAACACTGAGCTTCGTCGAAAATAGACGTGAAAGCAGTAGCAGCATTTCCTTTGTTTTTGAAAGGACAGTTTCCTTGTGCCTGCATGCAGCTGCCAAATCACAGTCAACTGACTGAAGAGTCTTGCACAGTGGAAGCGTAAGGCAGAAAAGCTCTTTGACCACATGGAGACACACAAGAAATTGCAACTGGTTCATCGTGTCCAGCAACTGGGCCGCTTTTGCAGAAGTTTCTGCATTTCCATTCTCTTCAAGAGCTTCCAAGGATCGCAGGATTGTGTAGATGAATGCTCTGCAGACGTCCCGCTAACGCCACTGTCAGAAACATCCCTGGTCCGCTTGGGCGCAAAAAACGACGTAATGTCACACTTCCTCGTCATGTTGAAAATTGCTCTTCTCTTATCCAAGTCCGAAATTGAACTGAACTGAACTGACAATCTTGCACTCTTATAACATTTACCTCGAGCCCCCATTAATCCTAATTTACTATGCAAGGTCTGACCTTGCATAATAAGGCGAACATGGGGTTACCTAATTGTGTAAGCTGATCACAACCTTTTACCCACAAAATTGCAATACGATTTAGTGTAGGAGCATATTTTTTTCTGGTAATGTTTTGTCTTTACAGGTATTTTTTAGACTAGTTTTTGACTGGGTCAAAAATTTCGGGGTTTGTTCAAACCGGGTAACCCCCCCTCCCCTGGATACGGCCTTGAAAAACGGACAAGGTTAGAGTGTTGCCACTTTTTCAAAACGAAACGAGAACACAATTCCAACTCATTTGAGAAGAAATTAATGCATGGATATTTTAGAATTTTGCATAGAAATTCTGACAAATTCCCCTGCATAAAATTTCCTCTTGAAAGTTCATCCCCAGAAACTTACCTTCCCACAAAGAATTCTCCCCGTGGAAAATCCCCCCTCTCGCAGAAAATTCCTTCTCCCCGAAAATATCTCTTTACTTCCCAATAGCAAATATTATATATAAACAATAATCAAGTTTACAACTTACAGCCCTTTCCCCGGGGGCTCTGGGGGTTATGTCATCCCCAAACGCATGGTTGTTTCACCTTTCAACTATGCTGAACAAAATTGCTGTCTCAAAATTTTGATCGGATGACTTTGTGGAAAAGGGGCGTAAGAGGGATGCCAGTTGCCCTCCGATTGTCTTTGTCACTTAAAAAGGGCACTATAACTTTTAATTCCCGTTCAAATGAGCCCTCTTCCGATCTTCTAGGGCCATTCAAAAAAAAGAAAAACAAATAAACACGCATCCGTGACTTTCTACTGGCAAAAAAAAACAGCACAAAATTTTACATTTTTGTGGATGGGAGCTCAAAACCTTTACGATATGCTGAATCTGATGGCTCGATTTTCATCGAGATTTCGTGACTTTTTTGGTGTATTTCCCAACTTTTTCGAAAATCATACACATTTTCTTAGGCGAGTAATTTTTGATTGGTAACATTAAACTTAACGAATATTTATAGATTTAGAATCAGCATAAAAACCAAGTTTTTTGATGCATCTATTGTTATTAAAATTTCGTTTTTAGAGTTTCGGTTACTAACTAGCCGAGTCACTCCTTACTTACAGTTCGTCACCATGAACTCTTTGATAATTCAACCCAAGTTCGCGACTGGTTTCTGCCTGTTTTCTTTCTAGAACGAAAGTCTTCTTAAGCAAGTAAAAATAGGTTTGAAGAAGCTAAAGGTTGGTGGAACAGCTTCAGATGGGCTTTTCAGACATGGGCTACAAAACTGTCCTCTCAAGGACAATCGAAAATCATCTTTTTTGGTCCAAGGCCAGAATTATACGGTCATAGTCATGAATTCGACCCGAAGTCCACACTTCCTGTAAAAACTGCCGAGGTTAGATTCTTGCCACTTTTCAAAACGAACCAAGAACGGTGGCAGAGGAAAAAAAACAAGACAAAACCAAAACGCTTCTTTCTTTAAAAGAAGAATGACAATGTCTTCGGTAAAAAAGGGGAAAAAATTCCAACTTCTTTGAGAAGAAATTAATGCATGGATATTTTAACTGCCAAAAAATGGCCTTAAAATCTACCAGAAAAGTAAATTTATGTCATAAAATTACAAAGGACAGGCGCGATTTTAGCATAGATCGATAGAGACATATGCCTGAACTTCATTATATTTTCTGCAATGAAAAATTGTATGTTCGGTCAGCATTAATAATTAGAAAGGCATTGATATTAAAAAAGATATTTATTAGGCGCCATCGATATTGATCCAGACATTTTTTGTTTATTTTTCAAACATGATTACAAATCACGAAGGGCTTGTATTACATAGAATTAACGTGTATTGTCACGATTGCTGGAGTGATAAAACTTGAATAATCTCTGTTAGTAAATTAAATTTAACCAATGCAGGACCTTCCCCCTTTTCTTTTATGATCAATAGGAAACTACTGAATTTAATTAATTGGGAGATAAGGACAGACCATTTGTTTAAATAAATTGAAGAGTACGTATACACGTATGATAATAATGAGATTGTGGGAGACACGATGAAAGAAGTATAGAATAGGCACAACTATGCATAAGGAAAGACAAGCTTCTTCTTTTAATCAATATCTTTCGAATTATCTGGAGGGGGTTTGTATAGTTTGTACTTTTTTGGGGGTAGGGTGGGTAGCTAGTCCATATAATTTTCTCACTGTCAGGTCCAGCGTAGAAAGGCCTCATGAGCTCGTACGAGAACACATGTGCTGCCATCTACAATTTAGTTTAATGCTGACAGCACACCAAATATTGGCATAGAGTCCCTAGGGAGAATATGTGGTTAATCGGTCAATGACTTGTTCTTTCAAGATCTTGTCATTGTTGTTGTTTTGGCCAAGTGCATGCGAGTCCCTAGGGAGAACACGTGATTAATCAAAGTGGGTCAATGACCTAAATTTCCAAAGGTCAATTATTGTTTCCAGGCAAAGTTTTAATGTCTGACTGATGATGTCATGGTTGATTGATTTGTCAAGAAAAGGGGAATTAATTTGTTGTTTCTAAGGGGAATTATTGATTCACGACAGGGTTTCTAAGTAATTTGAAATGTGACAGCGTAGGGATGCCAAAAACAAAGGGAACACGCTGAAATTACATTTAGGATTATTTGGGCGAAACCGTTTTATACATATTAGGGAATTATTTCGGCGAAACAGTTAGAGACATTTTCAAAGATGATCTTAGAAAAGGTTTTAGAGGAGAATTTGAGAGTGAAACTCTGTGGTCGTTATAATACACAAGTTCCGTGTGAACAGTGTCGTGAGGTCTTCGACCCCAACCCTAAAAGGGCCTTTATAACCCAAACCAACCCGCAAGTAACCCCCCCGTCCACAAAGGTCCCCCGGTTTCCTAGTAATTTCAAATGTGAGGTTAGGTTAGGTTATGTTATGTTATGTTATGTTATGTTTTGCTATGTTATGTTATGTTATGTTATACTTGGTTAGGCTATGTTATGTTATGTTAAGTTATGTTCTTTTCAAAGGGCATTTCAGAACAAGTTCTTTTCTTAATGTCCTTCCTAAACCCATTTTACAAATTGAAGTACCCATCCTTTACAACCACAACTTTACTTTACAGCTTTTTGTATACTCCGACACCAAGAAATACTTTTCAAAGGGCATTTCAGAACCAGTTCTTTTCATAATGTCCATCCTAAACCCATTTTACAAGTTGAAGTATCCATCCTTTACACCCACAGCTTTACTTTACAGCTTTTTGAATGCTCCAACACCAAGCAATACTTTTCAAAGGGCATTTCAGAACCAATTCTTTTCATAATGTCCATCCTAAACCCATTTTACAAATTGAAGTACCCATCCTTTAAACCCACAACTTTACTTCACAGCTTTTTGAATGATCCAACACCAAGCAATACTTTTCAAAGGGAATTTGAAGTAGACATCCTTTTCACCCACAACTTTACTATACTGGTTTTTTGAATGCTCCAACACCAAGCAATACTTTTCAAAGGCATTTCAGAACCAGTCCTTTTTTTAATGTCCCTCCTAAACCCATTTTAGAAATTGAACTACCCATCCTTTTTACACACAACTTTACTTTACAGCTTTTTGAATGCACCAACACCAAGCAATACTTTTCAAAAGGCATTTCAGAACAAGTTCTTTTCTTAATGTCCTTCCTAAACCCATTTTACAAATTGAAGCATTCTTCCTTTTCACCCACAACTTTACTTTACAGCTTTTTGAATGCGCCAACACCAAGCAATACTTTTCAAAAGGCATTTCAGAACAAGTTCTTTTCTTAATGTCCTTCCTAAACCCATTTTACAAGTTGAAGCATCCTTCCTTTTTACACACAACTTTACTATACAGCTTTTCGAATACCCCAACATCAAGAAATACTTTTCAAAAGACATTTCAGATCAAGTTCCTTTCTTAATGTCCTTTCTAAACCCATTTTACAATTTGAAACATCCTTCATTTTCACACACAATTATACTATACATCTTTTAGATACCTCAAAACAAATAAATAATTTTCAAAAGACATGTCGGATCAAGTTAATTTCTTCATGTCCCTACTAAAACAATTATACAATTTGAAACATCCTTCCTTTACACCCACAACTTTACTTTACAGCTTTTTGGATGCCTCAACACCAAGAAATACTTTTCAAAAGACATTTCAGAGCAAGTTCCTTTCTTAATGTCCCTTCTGAACCCATTTTACAAGTTGAAGCATCCTTCCTTTTCACCCACAACTTTACTTTACAGCTTTTTGGATACGTAAACACCAAGCAATACTTTTCAAAAGGCATTTCAGAACAAGTTCCTTTCTTAATGTCCCTCCTAAACCCATTTTACAAGTTGAAGCATCCTTCCTTTTCACCCACAACTTTACTTTACAGCTTTTTGGATACCCCAACAACAAGGAATACCTTTCAAAGGGCATTTCAGGGCAATTTTCTTTCTTAATTTCCATTCTAAACCCATTTTACAAGTTGAAGCATCCTTCCTTTTCATCCACAACTTCACTTTACAGCTTTTTAGATACCTCAACACCAAGAAATACTTTTAAAAAGGCATTTCAGAGCAAGTTCCTTTCTTAATGTCCCTCCTAAACCCATTTTAGAAGTTGAAACATCCTTCCTTTTCACCCACTACTTTACTTTACATCATTTTGGATACCTCGACACCATGAAATACTTTTCAAGACATTTCAGAGCAAGTTCCTTTCTTAATCTCCCTTCTAAACCAATTTTACAAGTTGAAGCATACTTCCTTTTCACCCACAACTTTACTTTACAGCTTTTTGGATACCTCAACACCAAGAAATACTTTTCAAAAGACATTTCAGAGCAGGTTCCTTTCTTAAAGTCCAATCTAAACTCATTTTACAAGTTTAAGGAGCAATCCCTTTAACTCACAAGAAAACAATACAGCTTATTCGGATAAAAGAAACCAAAGAAAAACAAATAAGAATAAATTTCAGTGCTAGTAAATTTCTTAATGTCCCTTCTAAACCCATTTTACAAGTTGAGGCATCCTTCCTTTTCACCCACAACTTTACTTTACAGCTTTTTGGATACCTCAACACCAAGAAATACTTTTCAAAAGACATTTCAGTGCAAGTTCTTTTCATAATGTCCATCCTAAACCCATTTTACAAGTTGAAGTACCCTTCCTTTTCACCAACAACTTTACTTTACAGCTTTTTGAATGGTCCAACACCAATCAATACCTTTCAAAAGACATTTCAGAGCAACTTCTTTTCTTAATGTCACTTCTAAACCCATTTTCCAACTTGAAGTACCCATCCTTTTCACTCACAGCTTTACTTTACAGCTTTTTGGATACCTCAACACCAAGAAATACCTTTCAAAAGACATTTCAGAACCAGTTCTTTTCTTAATGTCCATTCTAAACCGATTTTACAAATTGAAGTACCCATCCTTTTTACACACAACTTTACTTTACAGCTTTTTGGATACCTCAACACCAAGAAATACTTTTCAAAAGTCATTTCAGAACAAGTTCTTTTCTTAATGTCCTTCCTAAACCCATTTTCAACTTGAAGTATATATCCTTTTCACCTACAACTTTACTTTACAGCTCTTTGGATACCTCAACACCAAGCAATACATTTCAAAGGGCATTTCAGAGCAAGTTCCCTTCTTAATGTCTCTCCTAAATCCATTGTACAAGTTGAAGAAACCATCCTTTTCTCCCAAAACTCTTCTTTACAGCTTTTTGGATACCTAAAAACCAAGAAATACAATTCAAAAGACATTTCAGAGCAAGTTCCTTTCTTAATGTCCATCCTAAACCCAATTTACAAGTTGAAGCATCCTTCCTTTTCACCCACAACTTTACAACTTTTTGGATATCTCAACACCAAGAAATAATTTTCAAAAGACATTTCAGAGCAAGTTCCTTTCTTAATTTCCCTCCTAAACCCATTTTACAAGTTGAAGCATCCTTCCTTGTCACCCACAACTTTACTTTACAGCTTTTTGGTTCTTTTGAATGCACCAATACCATGCAATACTTTTCAAAGACATTTCAGAACAAGTTCTTTTCATAATGTCCATCCTAAACTCATTTTACAAGTTGAAGTACCCATCCTTTTCACCCACAACTTTACTTTACAGCTTTTTGAATGCTCCAACATCAAGAAATACTTTTTAAACACATTTCAGAACAAGTTCTTTTCTTAGTGACCGTCCTAAACCAATTTTACAAATTAAAGTACTCATTCTTTTCACCCAAAACTTTACTTTATAGTTTTTTGAATGCCCCAACGCCAAGCAATACTTTTCAAAGGTCATTTCAGAACAAGTTCTTTTCTTAATGACCGTCCTAAACCCATTTTAGAAGTTGAAGTACCCATCCTTTACAGCCAACACCAATCAATACTTTTCAAAAGG
Organism: Artemia sp. Qi Xiang Cuo; assembly: GCF_049724085.1. Lineage (NCBI taxonomy): Eukaryota > Metazoa > Arthropoda > Branchiopoda > Anostraca > Artemiidae > Artemia > Artemia sp. Qi Xiang Cuo. Next base: position 27,955,525 of record NC_142814.1, on the reverse strand, counting down.
TATTTCACAACAAGTTCCTTTCTTAATGGCCTTCCTAAGCCCATTTTACAAGTTGAAGTACTCATCATTTACATCCTAGCTTTGCTATACTACTTTTTTGAATGCTCAAATACCAAACAATACTTTTCAAATGGCATTTCAGACCAAGTTATTTTCTTAATGTCCTTCCTAAACCCATTTTACAAGTTGAAGTTCCCAGCCTTTTCACCCACAACTTTACTTTACAGCTTTTGAATGCCACAACACCAAGCAATACTTTTCAAAAGATATTTCAGAACAAAGTCTTTTCTTAATGTCCCTCCTAAACCAATTTTACAAGTTGAAATACCCATCCTTTTCACCCACAACTTTACTTTACAGCTTTTGAATGCCCCATCACCTAGCAATACTTTTCTAAAGGCATTTCAGAACCAGTTCCTTTCTTTATGTTACTCATAAAACCATTTTACAAGTTGAAGTACCCATCCCTTTCACCACAACTTTACTTTACAACTTTTGTGCACGCGACAATATCATGCAAGTTTCCACTTCAGTTCAGATTTTTTGTGCACGCCACAATATCATGCAAGTTTCCACTTCAGTTCAGATTTTTCTCAAAGATATGAAAAAATTTAAAATACTGTTCCAAATTTTTCATAGAAGATAGAAAGTTCAAGTTATCTTCTGAATTTTATTAAAGAACTTACACTTCAATTCTAATTTCTCCAAAGAAAATAAAAATCTTCCACTTCAGTTCTTAATTTCACAAAGACACAAGGAAATTTAAAGTTCTATTTGAAATTTTTCCGTAGAAGATAGAAAAAGCTATACCATAGTTGTGAATATTTTCCCGGAAGATAAAAATTTCTACTTCAATTTTAAATTTTCTCAACGAAGTGAAGAAAAGTTCAAGTTCTAGTCATCATGCAAGATTCCACTTCAGTTCAGATTTTTCTCAAAGATATGAAAAAATTTAAAATACTGTTCCAAATTTTTCCTAGAAGATAGAAAGTTCAAGTTATCTTCTGGTTTTTATTAAAGAACTTACAGTTCAATTCTAATTTCTCCAAAGAAAATGAAAATCTTCCACTTCAGTTCTTAATTTCACAAAGACACAAGGAAATTTAGAGTTCTATTTTAAATTTCTCAATGAAGGGAAGAAAAGTTCAAGCTCTCTTCTGAATTTTCTCAATGAAAAAGAAATTAGTTTTTGAACAATTCTATTTTTCCTAATAATATAAAAAGGTTCCACTTCAGTTCAGATTTTTCCCCAAAGACTTAAATTTTAAATTCTCCTCCAAATTTTTTGTAGAAGATAGATAAAAGTTACACATTGATCGTGAATATTTCACAATGAAGATAAGGAGCTAATTTTCTGATTGATGTGAAGAAAAGTTCAAGTTCTTTTCCTAACTATCCATATGAAAAGAAATAAGTTACAGATCAATTCTGTTTTTCAAGAAAAAATAAAAATGTTCCACTTCAGTTCAGATTTTTCTCGAAGAGATGAAAAAATTTAAAATACTGTTCTAAGTTTTTCATAGAAGATAGAAAAAGTTATACATTGATCATGAAAAGTTAACTCAAGTCTGAATTTTATTAAAGAACTTACAGTTCAATTCTAATTTCTCCAGAGAAAAGAAAAAATCTTCCACTTCAGTTCTTAATTTCACAAAGACACAAAGAAATTTTAAGTTCTCTTCTGAATTTTCTTAGAGAAAAGAAAAAAGTTATAGTTCAATTCTAATTTGTTTTCAAAGAAAATAAAAAATCTCCAACTTTTTAATAAACATTCTAAGCGCTTAACATGCTAACGTTTCCTAAGATAATAGAAATATAACAAAGTAATGCATAAAATATTTTTATTGAAGTAACAACATAAAAATACAAAGTCGACCTGGGGGGATTTTACAGCGAGTATGGTTAGGTTAGGTTAGGTTAGACTAGATTAAGTTAGGTTAGATTAGGTTAGGTTAAGTCAGGTTAGGTAAGTTAGGTTAGGTTAGCTAAGTTAGGTTAGGTTAGCTAACAAATATCTCTCCATGTTTAAGTTAGGTTAGGTTAGGTTAGGCTAGATTATGTTAGGTTAGGTTAGGTTAAGTTAGGTTAGGTTAGCCTATGGGGGATTTTCCGGCGAGTATGGTTAGGTTAGGTTAGACTAGATTAATTTAGGTTAGATTAGGTTAGGTTAAGTCAGGTTAGGTTAGTTAGGTTAGGTTAGCTAAGTTAGGTTAGATTAGCTAGTAAACATCTCTCCATGTTTAAGTTAGGTCAGGTTAGATTAGGTTAGGCTAGATTAAGTTATGTTAGGTTAGGTTAATTTAGGTTAGGTTATCCTATATACGCGCGCGTACGTAGGCGAACCTAACCTAACCTAACTTAACCTAACCTAACATAAGTTAATCTAGCCTAACCTAACCTAACTTAAACATGAAGAGAAGTTCACTACCTAACCTAGCCTAACTTAGCTAACCTAACCTAACTAACCTAGCCTGACTTAACCTAATCTAACCTAACTTAATCTAGTCTAACCTAACATAACCATACTCTCCAAAAAATCCCCCCTAGTCTAACCTAACCTAACCTAACCTAACCTAACATAACTTAATCTAGCCTAACCTAACCTAACCTAACTTAAACATGGAGAGATGTTTGTTACCTAACTTAACTTAGCTAACCTAACCTTACTTACCTAACCTGACTGAACCTAACCTAATCTAACCTTACTTAATCTCGTCTTACCTTGCCTAAACTAAACCTACCCGCCGTAAAATCCCCCCCCAGGTCGACTTTTTATTTTTGTGTTGTCGCTACATACTGTTACTTCAATAAAAATATTTTATACATTTCTTTGTTATATTTCTATTATCTTAGGAAACGTTAGCATGTTAAGTGCTTAGAATGCTTATTAAAAAGTTAGAGATTTTTTATTTTCTTTGAAAAAAAATTAGAATTGAACTATAACTTTTTTCTTTTCTCTAAGAAAATTCAGAAGAGAACTTAATATTTCTTTGTGTCTTTGTGAAATTAAGAACTGAAGTGCAAGATTTTTATTTTTCTCTGGAGAAATTAGAATTGAACTGTAAGTTCTTTAATAAAATTCAGACTTGAGTTAACTTTTCATGATCAACGTATAACTTTTTCTATCTTCTATGCAAAATTTAGAGCAGTAATTTTAAATTTTCCATCTCTTTGAGAAAAATCTGAACTGAAGTGGAAAATTTTTATTTTTTCTTGACAAATAGAATTGATCTGTAACTTATTTCTTTTCATATGGATAGCAAGAAAAAGAACTTGAACTTTTCTTTACATGAATAAGAAAATTAGCTCCTTATCTTCATAGTGAAATATTCACGATCAATGTGTAATTTTTTCTATCTTCTACAAAAAATTTGGAGGAGAATTTAAAACTCATGTCTCTGGGGAAACATCTGAACTGAAGTGGAGCCTTTTTATATTATTAGGAAAAAAATAATTGTTGAATAACTAATTTCTTTTTCATTAAGGACATTCAGAAGAGAGCTTGAAATTTTCTTCACTTCATTGAGAAATTTTAAATAGAACCTTAAACTTCCATTTGTCTTTGTGAAATTAAGAACTGAAGTGGAAGATTTTTATTTTCTTTGGAGAAATTAGAATTGAACTGTAAGTTCTTTAATAAAAATCAGAAGATAACTTGAACTTTCTATCTTCTATGAAAAATTTGGAACAGTATATTAAATTTTTTCATATCTTTGAGAAACATCTGAACTGAAGTGGAATCTTGCATGATGACTAGAACTTGAACTTTTCTTCACTTTGTTGACAAAATTTAAAATTGAAGTAGAAATTTTTATCTTCCGGGAAAATATTCACAACTATGGTATAGGTTTTTCTATTTTGTACGTGAAAATTTCAAAAAGAACTTTAAATTACCTTGTGCCTTTGTTAAATTAAGAACTGAAGCGGAAGATTTTTATTTTCTTTGGAGAAATTAGAATTGAACTGTAAGATCTTTAATAAAATTCAGAAGATAACTAGAACTTTCTATCTTCTATGAAAAATTTTGAATAGTATTTTAAATTTTTTCATCTCTTTGAGAAAAATCTGAACTGAAGTGGAAACTTGTGTGATATTGTGGCGTGAACAAAAAAATCTGAACTGAAGTGGAAACCAGCATGATATTGTGGCTTTCACAAAAGTTGTAAATTAAAATTGTGGAGAAAAGGATGAGCAACTCAACTTTTAAAATGAGCTTAGAAAGGTCATTAAGAAAAAAAAGTTGTAAAGTAATGTTGTGTTGAAAAGGATGGGTACTTCAACTTGTAAAATGGGTTTAGGAAGGACATTAAGAAAGGAGCTGGTTCTGAAATGGCTTTTGAAAAGTATTGCCAGGTGTTGGGGTATTCAAAAGCTGTAAAGTTAAGTTGTGGGTGAAAAGAATGGGAAATTCAACATGTAAAATGGGTTTAGAAGGGACATTAAGAAAAAACCTTGTTCTGAAATGTCTTTTGAAAAGTATTGCTTGGTCTTGTGGCATTCAAGAGCTGTAAAGTATAGTTGCGGGTGAAAAGGCTGGGAAATTCAACTTTTAAAATGAGTTTAGGAAGGACATTAAGAAAATAACTTGTTCTGAAATGCCATTTGAGAAGTATTGCTTGGTGTTGGAGCATTCAAAAAAGCAGTATAGTAAAGTTATAGTGAAAAGTATGAGTACTTAAACTTGTAAAATGGGTTAAGGAGGGACATTAAGAAAGGAAATTGTTGTGAAATGCCTTTTGAAAAGTATTGCTTGGTGTTGGGTGTAAAGGATGGGTACTTCAACTTCTAAAATGGGTTTAGGAAGGACATTAAGAAAAGAACTTGTTCTGAAATGCCCTTTGAAAAGTATTGCTTGGTGCTGGAGCATTCAAAAAGCTGTAAAGTAAAGTGTTGGGTGTAAAGGATGGGTACTTCAACTTGTAAAATGGGTTTAGGACGGTCACTAAGAAAAGAACTTGTTCTAAAATGTCTTTGAAAAGTATTGCTTGATGTTGGAGCATTCAAAAAGTTGTAAAGTAAAGTTGTGGGTGAAAAGGATGGGTACTTCAACTTATAAAATGAGTTTAGGATGGATATTATGAAAAGAACTTGTTCTGAAATGTCTTTGAAAAGTATTGCATGGTATTGGTGCATTCAAAAGAACCAAAAAGCTGTAAAGTAAAGTTGTGGGTGACAAGCAAGGATGCTTCAACTTGTAAAATGGGTTTAGGAGGGACATTAAGAAAGGAACTTGCTCTGAAACGTCTTTTGAAAATTATTTCTTGGTGTTGAGATATCCAAAAAGTTGTAAAGTAAAGTTGTGGGTGAAAAGGAAGGATGTTTCAACTTATAAAATGAGCTTAGGAGGGACATTAAGAATGTAACTTGCTCTGAAATTTCTATCTATTTGTAATTTTTGGTGTTTAGATATATAAAATGCGGTAAAGAAAGTTTTTGGGTGTAAAGGGTGATATCTTCAACTTGTAAAATGGGTTTCGGAGGTGCATTAAGAAGGGACCTTGTTCTGAAATACCCTTTGAAATGTATTGCTTGGTGTTGAGATATCCAAAGTGCTGTAAAGTAATGTTGTAAGTGAAAAGGATATATACTTCAAGTTGAAAATGGGTTTAGGAAGGACATTAAGAAAAGAACTTGTTCTGAAATGCCTTTTGAAAAGTATTTCTTGGTATTGAGGTATCCAAAAAGCTGTAAAGTAAAGTTGTATGTAAAAAGGATGGGTATTTCAATTTGTAAAATGGGTTTAAAATGGACATTAAGTAAAGAACTTGCACTGAAATGTCTTTTGAAAAGTATTTCTTGGTGTTGAGGTATCCAAAAAGCTGTAAAGTAAAGTTGTGGGTGAAAAGGAAGGATGCTTCAAGTTGGAAAATGGGTTTAGAAGTGACATTAAGAAAAGAAGTTGCTCTGAAATGTCTTTTGAAAGGTATTGCTTGGTGTTGGAGCATTCAAAAAGCTGTAAAGTAAAGTTGTGGGTGAAAAGGATGGGTACTTCAACTTGTAAAATGGGTTTAGAATGAACATTATGAAAATCACTTGCACTGAAATGTCTTTTGAAAAGTATTTCTTGGTGTTGAGGTATCCAAAAAGCTGTAAAGTAAAGTTGTGGGGGAAAAGGAAGGATGCTTTAACTTGTAAAATGGGTTTAGGAGTGACATTATGAAAAGTACTGGTTCTGAAATGCCCTTTGAAATGTATTGCTTGGTGTTGGAGCATTCAAAAAGCTGTAAAGTAAAGTTGTGGGTGAAAAGGAAGGATGCTTCAACTTGTAAAATGGGTTTAGAAGGGACATTAAGAAAGGAATTTGCTCTGAAATGTCTTTTGAAAAGTATTAATTGGTGTTGATGTCTCCAAACAGCCGTAACGTATCTCAGGAGGTGAAAAGGAAGGTTGCTTCAACTTGTAAATTGGGCTCAGAATGAACATATTGAAATTAAGTTGCATTGAAATGTCTTTTGAAAAGAATTACTAGTTATCGTGGTATCTAACCAGATGTAATGACCTTGTTTGGGTGACATGGAAGGATGTTTCAATTTGTAAAATGGGTTTTGAAGGGACATTAAGAAAGGAACTTGCTCTGAAATGTCTTTTGAAATGTATTTCTTGGTGTTGAGGTATCCAAAAAGCTGTAAAGTAAAGTTGTGGGTGAAAAGGAAGGATGCTTCAACTTGTAAAATGGATTTAGGAGGGACATTAAGAAAGGAACTTGCTCTGAAATGTCTTTTGAAAAGTATTTCTTGGTGTTGAGGTATCCAAAAAGCTGTAAAGTGATGTTGTGGGTGAAAAGGAATGATGCTTCAACTTTTAAAATGGGTTTAGGAGGGACATTAATAAAGGAACTTGCTCTGAAATGTCTTTTGAAAAGTAATTTCTTGGTGTTGAGGTATCCAAAAAAGCTGTAAAGTAAAATTGTGGGTGAAAAGGAAGGATGCTTCAACTTGTAAAATGGGTTTAGGAGGGACATTAAGAAAGGAACTTGCTCTGAAATGTCTTTTGAAAAGTATTTCTTGGTGTTGAGGTATCCAAAAAGCTGTAAAGTAAGGTTGTGGGTGAAAAGGAAGGATCCTTCAACTTGTAAAATGGGTTTAGGAGGGATATTAAGAAAGGAACTTGCTCTGAAATGTCTTTTGAAAAGTATTTCTTGGTGTCGAGGTATCCAAAAAGCTGTAATGTAAAGTTCTGGGTGAAAAAATTGGTTGTTTCAACTTCTGAAATGTGTTTAGGAGGGACATTAAGAAAGGAATTTTCTCTGAGATATCTTTTGAAAGTTAGATTTTGGTTTTGAGGCATCTAGAATGATGTATTGTAATGGTTTGTTCGTAAGAGAATATCGTTTCAATTTGTAAATTGGGTTTAGGATGAATATTATTAAAGGAACTTGCTCTGAAATGTCTTTTGAATGGTAATTCTTGGTGTTGAGGTATCCAAAAAGCTGTAAAGTAAAGTTGTTGGATGAAAAGGAAGGATCCTTCAACTTGAAAAATGGGTTTAGGAGGGAAATAAAGAAAGGAACTTGCTCTTAAATGCCTTTTGAAAAGTATTTCTTGGTGTTGAGGTATCCAAAAAGCTGTAAAGTAAAGTTCTGGGTGAAAAGGAAGGATGCTTCAACTTGTAAAATGGGTTTAGGAGGGACATTAAGAAAGTAACTTGATCTGAAATGTCTTTTTAAAATTATTTCATGGTGTTGAGGTATCCAAAAAGCTGTAAAGTAAAGTTGTGGGTGAAAAGGAAGGATGCTTCAACTTGTAAAATGGGTTTAGGATGGACATTAAGAAAGGAACTTGCTCTGAAATGTCTTTTGAAAAGTATTTCTTGTTGTTGAGGTATCCGAAAAGCTGTAAAGTAAAGTTGTGTGTAAAAAGGATGGGTACTTCAACTTGTAAAATGGGTTTAGGAAGGACATTAGGAAAAGAACTTTTTCTGAAATGTCTTTTGAAAGGTATTGCTTGGTGTTGGAGCATTCAACAAGCTGTAAAGTAAAGTTGTGGGTGAAAAGGAAGAATGCTTCAACTTGTAAAATGGGTTTAGGAAGGACATTAAGAAAAGAACTTGTTCTGAAATGCCATTTGAAAAGTATTGCTTGGTGTTGGAGCATTCAAAAAGCTTTAAAGTAGACTTGTGTGTGAAAAGGATGGGTACTTGAATTTGTAAAATGGGTTTAGGAGGGATATTAAGAAAAGAACTGGTTCTGAAATGCATTTGAAAAGTATTGCTTGGTGTTGTAGCATTCAAAAAAGTAGTATAGTAAAGTTGTGGGTGAAAAGGATGTCTACTTCAAATGCCCTTTGAAAAGTATTGCTTGGTGTTGGATCATTCAAAAAGCTGTAAAGTAAAGTTGTGGGTGTAAAGGATGGGTACTTCAATTTGTAAAATGGGTTTAGGATGGACATTATGAAAATTCCATGTATCATAAGAATGGTACGCAGAATTCGATGATAAAACATCACAAAAATAATTAGGTGCTAATTTATTTAAAAACTCATACACAAAAATACCTGTCTGATAATCCCTCAACTGCCCAACATTTAAAATATTAAAATGGTGATAACAATCCATTGTACTTTCACAATTTTCAAAATCACCGAGCAGGCGCAGTGCTTTATTCTGCACAATTTGTATCCGTTTAAAATTTACAACAAAATTACTAGCCCACACCACAGTTTATATAATTATCCAGTATGATCATTCCCTATCTCACCCATTATAAAAACCCGGACCGGGGTGCGAGTGCTCTGGAGAACGTTTTTGCAGATAGAAACATAAGCGGCATCAGATCTTTTCACGGGTAGACAAGTCAGATTTCTCTTGGACGCGAAACTTGGCTTCAACGTTGGAGCACTAATTTTGAAGAAACTAATTTTAAATTAATTTATTCCAATACATACATGAAAATCGGTAGTTAGTAGTGTAATGTTATTAGTAGATGTTTTTAGGAATTAAAATTAGGTTTCGAAGTCTCAAGTTGGTTTCAAAGGCATTTTGTGAAAGTTTCTGCCAAAATACGTGTTCCATATATATATATATATATATATATATATATATATATATATATATATATATATATATATATATATATATATATATATATATAGATAAGATCAGTAGACAAAGAAGCCTACAATAATTCAAACTCAAAACGACCAGAAATTATTATTAAAGAATAAAAAAGGAAAGGAGAATAATTGGTATGGCTGTAACACTGCATATAAACTTATATAAATGTATATATAGTGGGTTGTAATAATGCAAAAGGTAAATATCATTGGTTTAAGAATGGAAAGAAAGACAAAGAATAAATTTACGACGATAATCAAGTAAAAAATAAGTTTTATTTGAACAATGCCATAAAGCGATGACATTTGATTATGATGTTTGGTGCTTCGCATTGATATTTCAGTTTTAAAAGTTTTATCAATTTTTTTTCAAAGGGAAATTACGTGGTGGGCATGAATGTAGACTTGCAGCTAAATTAAATATAGTCACTTCCACTTTTCACATCTGTTTATTGATATTGGTTTGATTTTTATTGTCTGTATTACTGAGGAGCTCATTAAGGAGATAATCAAACACAAATTTAAAAATTTTTTACCCCTTTGTTCAAAAAAAGAGATAATAAAATATTTAAACTACTAAAACTGAAATAATTACTTTTTAGTTTATTCTCCTTGATAGGTATGTCTCTTGATTTCCTAATTCTTAAATTTTAGTTCGTAATATGCTCGTGTGCGCAAAAAAAATCTTATAAACTATTCAAGGGGAAAGTCCTTGCAGCCAGTTTCTTAGTTCAGATTTTTGCGCACAAGCCAAATTCGATCGGTTCGTTCCGGTTTCTAACAGGAATTTCTCCAATGTTTGAGGAAAATGGAGTCACAGTCTTGCAGAAACGAAACGTTTCTGCACACTCACAGTCTTACGAAAGTCCCGTAAAATTTTGGATCTGCCACTAAAATGTGTGATGTACTTCAATTTTCTGAAAATTCCCTAAGAATTTTACGAAAAACACTTCTTAACAGACGTTTGGTATTTTCTTGGATAGGGCTATTGTGGCAATTTTTACCACAACAACCAATAATTAGAACCCAAGTCCTAAAATTGGTCTCAATCAGGAACCCTTCTCGCTATCTTAATTCAGAAAGTGCAAAGATTTTCAAACAGAGGTGTTTATTTTTTAAAGTTCAGGAAAGGTCTGCCCATTTCATATGAAAACATTGATTGAAAACAAAACTAGTCGTATCTAGGCTCTCCGCCAAAACAGGTAACTAGACTTTTCAAATATCAGAGGAAACCCCCGTAAAGTAGTCTAAAGTAGTGTAATTTCCCTAATTAACATAATTTTGCATTAATTAGACTTGCTCCTAACGTAAGTTTGTCGGATCAACCTACTTTGCACCCCCTCCCATAGAAACATCCTGGATCTGCCCTTGAAACCGTCATAACTATTCCACCAGGTATTAGAAGAAAAAAAATTCCTTATTTTAACAAATTTCTTCAAACCCCCGCCTCCTGTTTTACAAAATCCTACATAGGCTAATCATTTGAGTCCACTGTATGTAAATAATAGATTAAGTCATAATTTGTATATAAATTAAGTCATACCTGTGAGATGGGACACTTGCAAACCACTTGGCTGGCTCACCAAGTTTTATTCTGCTTTCGCGATTACGAATAATGCACTGTGTAACCATTTCTCATTGAGTCAACACACTAACCCGCTAATGCAGAAAGAAGTGGGAGGAGCTTTTTGTTCGCACCGAGAACGAAGACCAGAAATGATCTGCGATAAGCTTACTGGATAATTATATAAACTGTGGCCCACACAGAATAACCGTATACAATGTAAGGATGAATAAGTGAATTATGTAAAATTTTCAAAACTGAAAAAGGAAAAAACATGTCCCACACAGAACAACCGTATACAATGTAAGGATGAATAAGTGAATTATATAAGATTTTCAAAACTGAAACAGGAAAAACATGTTTAAATATACGAATCAGCCCTAAGCCCCACGCAACTTTCCCCGATACAATTTCCCTATGTTTTTTCCAATTTAAGTTACAATCAATCTGAAAACCAAGATACCTTGTATCAAATATATGCTTAATCACCGTGCCATTAAAATTAACGAAACCAAAAACATTATCAATAACTCCAGTACGACTAAAAATCATGTAATTACTTTTACCCACATTCACTGCTAAGCAACTAAGACTAGTAAAAATATGCAGGTCAAGTAGCACTTTATTTGCTTTTGAAACAAGCTCACTCACAGCCTTTCCAGCAATTGTTATAGCTGTGTCATCTGCAAAGGATGTTATGGCGGCATCAGGAATGTAGAACCGTAATGTGTCAACATAAATTAAATATAAAAGCGGACCTAAACCTGAACCTTGCGGTACTCCACATAGTACAGGATGAGGTGAACTGACAATATCCCCCACGACTAGACGCATTGATCTACCATACAAATACGAACGAAAACAATCAATCGAATTTCCCTTTATGCTTAAATGTGACATCCTATCTAACAACAGCTCAAAATCAACAGTATGAAAAGCTTTCTTAGAATCAATAAAAATAGTTAAAGGAGTAGAGCCGCTCTCGAATACATTATTTAAAACATCAAGAAGGTGGTGCACTGCGTGACTAGTAGAATGAGATTTTCGGAATCCAAATTGCGTGTCACATAAAGACCCAAGAGAATTAAGGTAGGAATATAGTTTCTTATGAACAACCTTTTCAAATATTTTTGAAAACAGTGGCAGAATCGATATAGGTCTCCAGTTTGACATTTCTCTTTTGTCACCACCTTTATGTAAAGGTATAATTTTTGCTTGTTTTAAAGCATCTGGGAACTGACCCTTTTCCATAGATAGGTTCACCAAGCATAGAAGACAAGGCAAAAGGGTAAGCGGCGACAGCCTTAAATGCCTTAAGGCTAGGACCGTCATTTCCTGCTGAATTCGATTTTATTGTTTTCAGTGCGTCCTCGAGATCAGACTGAGTGCACTTTACGAATTTCATGGAACGACCTTCCCCACGGTCATCAATAAACAGCTCATTTTTATACCCATGGTCAGCAACATCATTTTTAACATCAATTCCCACATTTGAAAAATATTTACAGAACTCATCACAAACACCTTTCTTACCTTTAACTTGTTTTTCACCGACTACAAGTTCATCCACTGGGTCTATAGTGTTGTTACCACGTAGTGCCTCATTTATCACTTGCCAAGTTCCCTTAACATCACCGTTCTTATCACGAAATCTCTGAATAATAATGTTTCATTGATGACCTTCTGAGGGAATTCACATTGTTCCGAATTTTCCTAAATTCCTCAAGGTTTTGTTGCGTTGAAGAATCAAGGTACAACCGATAAAGTCTGTTCCGTTCACTAATTTTTTCCAAAATTTTATTCGTCACCCACGGTTTCCTTGAGACATTTTTCTTCATACGAACAACCTTCACAGGACAACACTTATCATAAATAGGTGACAATATTTTCAAAAAAGTGTCAAACGCCGCCGATGCGTTTTCTTTTTCACTCGTAACTTCCTCCCAAGAAACTATACTTATGTCTTCTTGAAACTGTTTAAGATTTTCCGGCTTAAGATCCCTAACTTTTGTTTTCTCCATTTTAAAAACCTTTTTTCCAGTGTCCCGAATTACGCACGCCAAAGGAAGATGGTCAGAACCTGGACATATGATCACGTCGCAATAACTTTTCGGTATAAGATTCGCCGATAAATAAATATTATCAATAAGGGTAGCCGACTGTCTAGTAATCCGTGTCGGTATTTCTGCTACCGGGAAAAAATTGTGCGACAACATAAGATTAAAAAATCCATGGTTAGAACTACTTAAATTAAGAAGATTAAAATTAAAATCACCAATAAAAACCCGATCCAATTTAGTCGCCGCTGTATCGGAAATAAACTTATCAAAATCGCAAAGAAAATCCTCCGGATTAGCTCTAGGTGGCCGGTATACTAAACAAACTAACAACTTTTTCTCCTCCGAAACTTCAATCTCAATAGAAAAAGTTTCGATCTTACCTTGAGTCCAACAATTTAAATCCTTCATTACTGTGTATCTTACCTGATCCTTAATTATAAATGCAAGTCCACCCCGCATGATAGAATTTCTTGATTTTGAAACCAGCTGGTACCCTGGAAAAGTATATGATGGGAGAAAGCTATCCCGTGTAAGAAAAGATTCGCATATACCCAACATATCAATTTTACCACAGCATGAAGTAAGAAGGTTCGACATTTCAGAAAAATTCGACGTGATGTGACAGTTCCACTGACCAATACATAAATCCATATTTGTCACATTAATCACATTACTATTCATAATATTAACATATCTACTATGCCTCATCGGCCTATCATTAACTTCGGCTGGATCATTTGCCAAGCGAGAAAACAATACGTCATCAATACGAAATGGATTATTTTCAAGCGACTTCAAATGCGAAGGGTTAATACACGAAGCGATTAAAATTATTTAACTTCACTGACAACAAATGATTATATGCCCCTGATTGACAGAGGACAAAACCTATCAATGGGAAACTACTGCTAAACTTTAAAAATAAATTAAGAGCCAATGTTACGTAACTAAAATTGTTACAAAGAAAGAATGAACTTATGAAGATATGCTAACTAATAATAAATGCAAAAAATGACACACACTTCAGAAGATTTCTTTCTAGCGACCAGAGCCTCCGGGGTGAAGAATCGCTAGTTTCACGAACGAAATTTCGACCTTGGTCGGACCATACACACTTGTTCCCAAATTTATCTCTAGCCGCATTTAAAATATCACGCTTCTTGCGCGTAAGGTTTTCGCACAAAAGATCCCGCTTTTTGCAAGTTTAGGCTTAGCTTTGAAGATAAACTTTGCAATCTCTTTGTTACGGAGCTTCACTATAACTGGCGCTACTCTGTCAGGTCTACTTGCCGGGTTGTTGCTCAGGCTCAGTCTATGTACACTAATAAAATCAGAATCGGCAATATTTACAAGGCACATTTTTTCGCGGATCAAACACCGCATGGTACTGTTTATGTCGACCGTAGCGGGCTGCTTGACACCATGAAATAGAAGCGAGTCCAGTTTCCCCTCTTGTTCAAAATCGTCCAGTTAGTGCCCTTTTTAATAGTCGAAAGTGATTGGAGGGCAACTAACACCCCTCCCCCGCGCCCATCATTCCTCACACACATCCAATCGATATTTTGAGATAGCCATTTTGTTCAGTATAGTTGATATCTTGATAGACACTATGTTTTTTAGGTGGACGCTTCCCCACAATCCTCAGGGCAAGGGTTTTTAGTTATGCCCTGAGGGCTTATAAGAATGATGTTCGGACAATATACTATCTATTATTTTTTTCCTTTAGAGCTGGGCACTTTGTATCGAAGAAGTTGTCGTAGAAACTTCGAAAAGCGCTCATTCAATTGGAACTTGGAGTGGCTTGTGCGCTTTTTAATATTTGAAAGTGTCACTTTCGAATATTAAAAAGCGCAGAAGCCACTCAAAATACCAATTGAATGAGCCCTTTTCGAAGTTTCTATGGCAACTTCTTCGATACAAAGTGCCCTGCTCTAAAGTAAAAAAAATAATAGATAGGACATTGTGCCAACATCGTTCTTATATGCCCTCAGGGCATAACTTAAAACCCTTGCCCCGAGGGTTTTGGGAGAGTGTCCTCCTCAAAAACATATTTTCCATCTGGAAATCAACAACGCTGAACAAAATGGCTATCTCTAAATTTTGATTGGAATTGTGTGTGGGGGAATGATGGGCGTAGGGGGAGGGGCTAGTTGCCCTGCCCTCCAATCACTTTCGACTATTAAAAGGGCACTAGCCACTCCAATTTCCAATCGAACGAGCCCTTTTCGAAGCTTCTGCGACAACTCCTTTGATACGAAGTGCCTGACTGATGAAGAAAAAAAAACACATTGTGCCCACACCGTTCTTTACTTAGGCAGCACTAGCGCGCTGCCTATGTAATGTAGTTTTGAAAGCAAACTTACATGGATTTTCGAAAAGAGCCTGAAATCCCTTGAAATTTCGTAGTATCAAAACAAAAAGTATACCATTGGAGACAACATTGTCAAAAACCCCATTGGGGGACTTACAGCCTCCCTCCACCTTAAACAACAAGGAAAATCAATTTTTTGCGCGAGTATCACTGATGCGTCCTCTTTTTTCTTTGCAGCTAGAGGAGCACTGAAACATCACAGAGAGCTGTTTAAGGCCATAATCAAAAGGAAATCATTATGTATGCAGAGCCGTTCCTTGGGTTGGTGGTCCCTAGGGAAAAATTAAGGCCTCGTTGCGACTCAAATATAAGCAAAAAACAAGCCGAATCAAGTTAGAATATTTGATAAAAAAGGGCATACCCACAACCCACCCCCTCCCCCCCAGCCACGGTGCCCAGGGCAGCCAAGAAAGATGATACTATATATTTTTTGTTTACCTTTTTACAATAATCGGTAGTATAATCCTTGATGAGAAACTCAGAGATAATAACACACGTTGATACAAGATATCCATCATTTTGAAAATTTTTAGGGGGTTCAGAACTTTACCGTTATGGTATTTTTCGGAAAAAAAATTCGGATGACTCTAGGCAAAGATAAAGTAAATCCTGGTTCGGCGCAAAAAAGCGTTTGGTTTTGAATAGGTATAAAATAAGCTAAGTCTAAGCTACACTGCATCACCCCATATTGCCAACGTTTTTGCACAATGGCTGTTATGTAACGCCATACTAAAATGGGAAACCTGCAGTCATCTTCAGTTTGTGCAATTGGAGGCATAAAGCTGACCCGTGGCTTCTCCCCCCCCCCCCCGCACACCTAGTTTCCTCTGACCTTTTCATCTGAAAAGTTGGTTTCCTTATTATTTGTTTGTGTCATTGATTTATTAATTTAGGTTAATTTAGGAAGAGTTATGTATGTAATCGCTACGCGTTAGCAAAAATTAATTTTTTTTCCCTAGCGTAGTGTTTTCTAATTATATTGGCTTGGTCGTTTGTTTGTTTGATCAAATAAAACCTAAATAAACCTAAAAAAACCTTTTCATCAGAAAAATGGACAATTTTAACCAAGGCCGTATCCAGGAGGGTTAGGGGGTATGGGCCCCCCCCCTCCGAAATGTTTGTCTGACTCGTAAAACGATACAAAAATGGATATAAAAAAAAATTATGCGGTTTTTCAGGTTAATTTGTGTACCCCCCCCCCTCCTTGATCTGGATACAGCCCTGATTTTAACCGTTTTTATAGCCAAATTATGCAACAACTTTCAATATTCACCATTGGACCCGACTACCAGCGTAGCCGAAGTTCTGTTTTAAAAAATCATGTTCATACCTTTGAATAGATAGCTCTGTGCTAGTAAAAAAACAACTTTCAATACTCTTAACTATCTTTAAAATACTCATTTTAGAAATTGATTTTCATTGCTGGGAGTTGAATTCTGGATACATGTTCAAGGAAATTGTGTAGCAAAATTTACATTTTATTAACTAAAAGTAACATCTAAATCACCGATGAAAAAATTGAGACATGGTTTATAAAAAGGGTAGTTCTGGTGTCATCACTTGGGGTAATAGCTGCATCAAGTTGAAAATCAAACTTTTGTAATCAAAACATTAAGCTAACTTTTTAGCATTACTTTTCAGGACTACACATGATCTGCTACATTAGAACTCTTCATAATGCAATGTTCACATTTGCGTCTACTCGTCATTACCAAGTTCCAAAGGATCAGCGCCTGTATAGGTTTTATGTTTTAGCGAGGTAAACTGGGGTCATCTATGGCAGTGATGACTCTACAATTTTTGTTATTTAACGATTATTACTTAGACCTAGTTCCTCCAACGTTCAGTGGTACATATGATGGCAAAGTTTGAACTTAACGTCAGACAATTCTGAGCCAAAGACAACAGCTCGCTGAGGGTTGAACGGAGATCTCTTGCTTAGTCTTCTTGGGAACCACTAATCGTGATCTATTGTCTATAACAGAGAGGGATATGAAAGGTAGAATCGCGCCGCCAGTTTATAAACGGAGGAGAGAGGCTACATACTTGCACTAAATTATAGATTTATATTTAATACAAAGTAGCACAGAATTAGCTTGTAAAAATGTCGTATTTTAAAGTAACAGCATTGATTCTGTCCCGGGAAATAGAAAATAAAAGTAGTTTTGAACAGAATTAGCGTATTTTGAGACCATAACTACGGAGCACTCACCTTAATTAAAAAAAAAAAAAAAAAAAAAAAAAAAAAAAAAAAAAATCTTGAAAGACATCATCTTAGAAGTTTTAAGGAGTCGAAGAATGCAGAGTTTGATCAATGGCGAAGAAACAAGTCCAAATTGTTTCTTCTACGTTAGCTCTATCGGCAAAGCAAAAGTCTAGCGCTGCAGCATTTCCCATAGCCAAAGTAACGCAAACTTCATTTAGTTTGCAAATGAGTTAACAGTAACAAATAAATTAATTTTTGCCGTTTTTTTTTTTTTAATTTCATTCATACATGCCAATTAAGGTCTGGGTACGAAAAGGAAAATAGGAAAATCTTGATGAAGTAACACAGAAGTAGGGCACGGTTCAAGTATGTATATTAGGAATAAAATTAGCACACGTATGGGAATTAGTTGTTATCAATCAGTGCTAAAACTATTGTACAGTGTGTTCATTCCTAATAGAATTTATGCCTACTTTGTGTAGTGGGGTGTTAGTGTGTGTAGAACTTAATAATTACAAGTTTGTCATCGACTGACACAAGTCACAACTGATACCAACATCAAATCCTTCTATCATTATCATTTGATCAAAAGCCTCAAGGTACAAATGTGTCTCCCGTAGACTTGAAG
Organism: Artemia sp. Qi Xiang Cuo; assembly: GCF_049724085.1. Lineage (NCBI taxonomy): Eukaryota > Metazoa > Arthropoda > Branchiopoda > Anostraca > Artemiidae > Artemia > Artemia sp. Qi Xiang Cuo. The sequence continues at coordinate 27,937,646 of NC_142814.1, read as the reverse complement.
GGATATATTAACATGAATAAAAATTAATAATATCTGGCGTATGTATTTTAAGTCGGTTATTAATTTTTATCTGTGTATTTACACATTGCCTAAGACCTTAGAAGGCTAAAACCTTAAAACGAGGCTGTATTGAGTCACCATATTGGACACAAAATTCAAATACCAATTCTACCAACAATGTTCTCAGACCAAATAATCTAGTAATTCCTAGCTAGGCAACGTTACAAGGAACCTCTCAACCTTTAACGTCAATCCTACATCTGACCTAACTATGCCCAGTTTATTTTAGATACCATTCTGGGAGCATGGGAAAAAATTTGGCAAAGTGGCAATAGGTGTACCTAATTTTATTTCTTACGTAGTTACGTCAGCGAACACAACACACAAAAATTACAATTTTTTCACATTTACATATTCAAATATTTTGGATATAGCATAATTATATTAAATTAAACTAAATATCCCTAAATGTCTTTAGGGCCCGCTTTCGTGATAATCGGACAATTTTCAACACCCCAAATCCACGGCTAATGAACGCATCCCTATTGAAAGAGCCCATGAAAGCTGAAAGAAAAGGAAGTTTAAGACCTGAAAGCCGCATGCCCTCTATGACGTCTCTTCAGTCGCAATGCGGATCAATAGGTAAGTCACTTAGAAAATATCTATTTCATGGTTCTTGTTCTCCCTCTACATTTACTGTAACGTACTAAGGGGTATAACTATGTGGAAAAGTGGAAATTTTGGTCCGAGTAGAGCAAAGGGGACAAAGAAAGAAAGGGACTTGAGAGCAGTAGAGAATAAAAAAGGATACAAGGGAATAAAAGAATTATAAATAATCATTCCCTCGTCTAGCCTAAATTTACTGACTAACAAATACACTGTATGTCTGTATGTGAAAGGAGTTTTGGTACTTGTGTATTATGGGCAACTCACTCAAGTTTACGCTGTGTAAAACTCGAGAACAAACCGGTTTCTTCGTTTAGTTTTTTTCAGCTTAGCGCGAGACAAGACAAAGACAAGTGACAGAATATATGACAATAAATAATTTGGGCTATATATTTGCACAAAAGGGGGGGGGGGTAAAGTATTTAGATAGTTTGAAGTCAGGTAACAATTCTTTCTAGGTATGGCCACTAAAAAATTACAGCAGAATAGCGAGGTATCTGGAAATTCTGTTAACAAAAAAAAAAAAAAATAAATAATCCCAGTACAAAGTAAATGTAATGTTTCATTTAAGTGCTTTTTCCAAGTGCTAAGTGTTTTTTTTTTTTTCGGAGACCGTTTTTCCAAGTATTAAGTACTATATAGTGTTTCATTTAAGTGTTTTATGATGATCGCTGATCAAAGTTTATGTTATTTGTGCCTTTCATTTATGTTACTTTACTATGTTCATGGCCGTATATTTGGCTTTAAAATACACTTCTCTATTTATATATCTAATGTGAAGAAAAATTGTACCAAACACGTTTTGCATGCAGACCCGCTATACTTTACCCCCCCCCCCTAATATGCAAATCTATAGCCCAAATTTATTTCTAAAGTAACAAAAAAAAACAAACGAAAAATCTGGCATGTTCTCGAATTTTACACAGCGTAAACTTGAGTGAGTGTCGCATAATAAACAAGTACCAAAATTTCTTCCCCTTGTGGAAATAAAAAAAAATAAACTCAAATAGAATTCTCAAATTTGGAAAGCCTTATTTTCCTTGGGGGTATTTACCGGGGGGGGGGGTATTTTCCGCCGGTTTTTTTCCGCGGGGGTTATTTTCCGGGGTGGGGGGTTGTTATTTTCCGCGGGGAGTATTTCCTAGGGGTATTTTCTGGGGGGGGGAGTATTTTCCGCGGAAGGCACAGTGTAAAAATTAATTATCACTTTCCACAAATTTTTATTATAATAAGATAACTGTTTTGCTGGATGTCCTTTTTGCTTGAAAATACATCCTCCCCCTTTCTATTTTCCCCAAAAAGGTATGATTGGATTTGGTTCCTGTAATGTAATAAGTAGAAAATCTGCAATAGTTTCCTTGTAAATTAGATTACAAACCAACAGCCTATTCTTGGAGATATCTTGGTGACTGTGTTTTAGGAACTCCTTCCCTCATAAAGACTGAAAGGCGAAAGGATTCTCAAAAAGCCCAACCAGGACACTTACATTGATTTCCGATCGGACTCAAAAGAACTTAGAGACCCCTCTTCCCCAAAGAAATCAAATGAGTCTGAATACCCCAAAGATGCTAGTAGGAAATATTACTTTATTCTCCACCAAATTTGACTGAGTGCTGGAATTCCTTTCTAGCAGATTCCCTCATGACCTTATCTTCCCTATTAAGGTCTAACCAGGTCCTGATCCCCAGAAGTCAAAACTAAGACATCTCACCATATTAGGTTTATATTCAGCAACCTCTTCTAGTAGAGACTTCTGGTAGATGACAAGAATTTAGGGACCCCTCTGCCATTGGATTATGCCCTTGTGCCAAAGACACAGCTAGAACACTAACTTTTACTTCCTATTAAGTATAGGTTATATTCAACAGTCCCTTCTGGTATATGTACTGATAAAAAGATTCTTGAAAAAAGCCTCGCACGGACTAGTTTCTGTCAAATTCTAGGCTTAATCTTTATGTACATACAAAATTTGAGCAACCTAAATTTTTCTAGAAGTAGGCTCATTCGAGATGAGTAGTTAACATGCTAGACTTCTAATCCTACGTCCTTCAGGATGGGGTTCTGAGTCCTGGTGTCTCCGACTATTTATTTTGGGACGAGAGTCAGGGGTGTGACTCTGTAAGCTTAGCCAGAGTAGACCCAGCTCCAAATAGGTACCTGAAAAAATCCGGGGAAAGTAAACAAGAAGCGGATGTGAAGCACTTCCTGGTTGAAGAGCCACGATACGAGGATCAGCACCACCGGTAGAGACTGCAAATGGTTTCGTATCTTTGCCCTTTTTTCTTTACCAAAAACTAAACAAACCAGAGTTTGGGATTTCGAGGTCCCATTTTCAGAGTTTTTTCATGAAAACCTCAGAGACATTTTTTTTTCTCCTATTTCCGGGTAGTTACGGGATATTTGGCATACTTAATTCCAATTTTTGTTCTCCGTTTCGCATTCCCCATGCCAGTGTAAAGATTGGAATTCTCCATTATTGCTGTTACTTAGCTAAAGACCGCTCATTACAATATAAAAAAAAGGATAAAAAGCAATAGTGTTTTTCTTCAACACAGTTAACAGATGTTGTTTGATACCTGGCAAAGAAATTAAAAAACTGATAAGACGTGAATTTCGACATTTCAAACAAGGTGAAAAGGATCTTAATTTATTTTTTCTAATTTATGTTTTAGTTAATGATATTTTAAGCATAAGTTTCTTTTAATCGAACCATTAATATTCTGAAAGGAAACATATCATTTTCCTTTAGCACCCAAGCCGCACTATAGTAACACCTGTCGAAAAAAGGTCAAGATTTATGAATGATCTGGGATCTTGGTTGATTTTAATGTCACAATTGTATTACAGAAATGGAAAATTGAAATGGCGAGAACAACAAAAACTTCACCATATTCAAAATTATCAATTTGGGCACGGGATTCACTGTGGTCGTCTGTATTTTTCTGTCGATAAGTGTGATTTTAGCGTGGCTCGAACATTAATCTTATTTGGATCGCAAAACATTTGAGTCGATTGCTCAGTTTCTAAGCTAGGTTTAGAAAAAAAAAGCTTTTATAAATGTACCTACTCTAAACATTCTACAAAATTGGGTCTTTATACGGGAAATTTAAAGTAAAAACGAAAATACATAGATTTTAATGGACTCCCACAAGGTTAAAAGCTGTGCAATTTCCTAAATAAATCATAGAATGCTCAACTTCTTAAAAAAATATATATATATATTACTAATTCCTTTTCTTTTAAAACCATAGACACTACTGCAGAACACCCTAGAATATTACAACACACAGGGCTGAGAGCGATGTTTTAGCTTCAAATGAAAGTACTAGGTACCTTTACGAGCATGTGAGATGAATCTCAATGTTTCTAATTAAAACTTTCTAACAGCCCTTTCAAAAGGTGAAATCTAAATTTAGCTTTGTGGAGTCTGACTAGGCTGGATCACTCAGCTCGTTCGCCTCTTTTTTGTCCAACTCATCAATTTTTTTATCCGCTAAGGGGTCTGATGATTCACACACTTATAAATCATTAACCTAAGAGTGAAATTTTGATGACAAAACTTATCCCCAAAACCACACCGTTCTTTTCTTAAAACTTTATCTAAAGTCTACATCAACCCTTAATCTAATAAATGACATCTTGCTAAGTCATTTGTTTCCTAAAAAAAATATGCTAATTCTTCTGTAATTAATTATCACTTGCTTTCCTTGTTCTATTTTCTAATTTATGTCTTGCAGCTAACCGCCGTATGAATTTATTAGGCCAGTTTGATATAACATCACCCTCTGTATTTTTAGGTCCGCGACGAAAAAACAGTCCAGATTCAAGAATAAATGGCGCCAATTCTGCCGCTGAAATGAAAAGAAACGAAGCTACAGATGTATAAATCCAAAGTGTAACCAGTGTATCATTTGCTTTCTAAAGTGCAATATTCATATGCAAACTTTGTATATATATATATCGTGCACAAAAATCATCCACGTAATATCTATCGATTAGGGGAAGATTCGCTAGATATTACTAAGAGGAGTGCACAAGTTTTTTTTGCACCTTTTTTTTTAAAGATTATTAAGTATTTATTACACAACTTTGATATATTTCTGCTTTTTAACTATTTTTGAATGCTTTAAACTACTTCACGCTTTATATTTAACTAGTTTTTAAATAAAGAGCGTTTGTCTTTTCCCAATTATCTGAGTTTGTTTCACACACGGTTGGTAAAAAACAGAAAAAAGAAAGAAAAACCAATATACTTTTTCTTTTCGAAACAATAAAATACTTTTGAATAGAAAGGCTCCAAAACTGTTTAATGTCTCACCCTCTTTTAAGACAATGGATACATATTGTTGATTATAAACTCCGTTTATTCAGGAGCAGATACATATACAATTAATTGCCATATTTATTTATTTTTTATTTTCCTCACTCTTTTTAGATATACAGATTGCCAGATGGTCCTTTTTGGCCAACCGTCAAGGGCTAAACGGAAAGCAGGTTGTCCATGGTTGGGGTGGGAGGATGTCATAAAGAAAGATTTAAAGAAAATTGAAACTTCCGGGGGGGGGTGTAAAGAGGGAGGCTTTGAATAGATTGGGATAGAGGAGGAGCGTGCGTAGCTGTGTTGGCTTCAGGTGGCTTGGTGCAGCGGTGAGTTATTATTATTATTATTAGTAGTAGTAGTAGTTTTAGATATAGTTTATCGATGGTCACCTGGGGCAATAGTATATATTAAGGAAGCCTTTTTTTATAGAGGGTCTTTTTTATAGAGGGACATGGAAAGGTTACATGGGGTCTCTTGGACAAAACATTGCATAGAAATCTTTTGATAACATATAGCAAACTTTCATTTTCTATTTGTGAGTCTGAAACAAAATAACAATGAAGCTAAGTGATGTATAAGACTAATATTGAGGTCTGGCATTTAATATGCAAATGTAATTTTTCGACCATTTAAGTTACACTATCTAATCAATTATATTTTGAAATTCATCTTGCAGTTGTTTATATTGAAAACTAGGCTGAAAGTTGGTTGTAACTTTTTGAAAAAGGATAGTTGCTTGAGCAAAGAAAGGGGAAACTGAGTGAACGTTGAGAAGGAAAAATAAGCAAGTTCCGACCTTTCTCTAGGAATAGTTCTAAGTAATTTCATTATTCTGGCTCGGTGAATGGATAGATCAGAGATTACTGAGTCGAAGCATATTAAGTGTCTTGTCCTTTCTTTGCAATTATAGCCATAGACTTATTGCAAAACTACAGATTTCAGAGGGAACATAAATCAAAAACAAAATTTTAAAGGAGAGTAAAGAACTGAAAAATATAATTAGTAGAGGGGTAGGAAGGTTTTCCAGCACCTACAGATAATATCAGCTGCCCCACCCCCCAGCTTAACAACCTAACTGGGTCTGTTTTCGACTAGATATACGTAGATGGCACCAAACAAAAAGCTTTGCTCTAGAGACGAGGGTGTCCCCTTATCCCTTCTAGCTACGCAAGTAGTATTTAGGTGATTGCTTTCTAACTATGGTCATCTTTCTTTGACGAGCTACATTCTTGTAGTTTATAATCAATGGTCAGTAAAACAAAAATGATATTAAGATATTTGCTCCAAGTTTGAGTCCAAGTTTTACTTCAAGTGTAACGAATAGGTATAACATAATTTGTAAAATTACAAGCGTCTACAAATCTTATGAATCAAATAAAACAATGGAAAGCAGCATAGATCAGTTGATCCATCATGCCAAGTTAGGAAGGTGGATAAGAAATCCTAAGTTTATGATTTCTCTACGGAACATTCTTAGAATTAACAGAGCCTAACTTCCAAAGTCACTGGTTCTTAAATATAATTCTCTGATTATAACGTAGACACAAAGGAATTTTATCAAAGTCTGTAACAAGAAAATTACAAAGCTAATTAAACCAGTGATTCCCAAACAATTCCCTACTATACAAGTCAGCTCACATATCCTTAAGTTGTAAATTTTGTCCAGTGACTCATCAATATCATCCTGATTATATTCGCAAACTTCAGTATTTTGTATTTGCCCAACACTAAAGTGTTCGAAAATTTGTCACTAAACATAAAGACGACATTTTAGGAAGGAAGGGGGAGGATAGTTGGGAAGAAAAAATGACAGGTGTTTCACAAAACGAATACAATAAAAAATAGTCGTGAAAAAAAATTGTCATTAAAGATATTAAGGTGGTTTTGATCAATCGAACTATCACCAGAGTGGGCAGAGAGTCCTTTTAAATGGTCAACTGATAGTTATTTACTGTTCAAACAGTTTTTCGTATCCAACCAAAATGTTCCATTGCTCCTTTTATATTTAATTGTTTTTAACTTGTTTTCACTTCTTAACTTTAGTTTTTTCTTTTTTTCGATCTTGGGACAAGTTCTGAGTCACTATCCACATTTACCTTCCAAATAGACCTCATCTAAGGTGGCTGCAGTCGACAGCAGTATTAAATGTTCATTACCAAAGGTTACAATTACTTAAATTAAACCTTCCAGACTTGGGTAGGCACCCAAGGACTCAATCAAACTTATTCTTTGATGTAAAAGCCACGGCTTGCTTAGAAAAAATCCAAAATACTAACAAAACATATCTTAATAAGATATTACACTGTACGGTAAATAAAAGGATGTGTCCTTATTGAACTGTTATTTGTACGTCATGGAAAGGCAGCGTGGTCTTCGAAAATACTTATACGGTACATATGAAAATCGGATTAAAATATTCTCTAAATTAGAATTCTTTCTGCAGAATCAAGACCCCCCCCCCCAAGCAATCATAATCAAAACAGACCTAAAAAGGGAAACCTCTAAAGCCAAACATTAAACCAATCCCCCTCCTCTTTTATTGTAAGTCATAATATGTAAGCTGAGACAAGCAATTTCGCAAGAAGACCGAGCTTCTAGTCCAAGACTCATTGAAATTTCAAAATTTGACTATTTCGCCATCACAGTTTCTTAAAACTTTCGAATAAATCAGCTATTATTTTTATGGTGAAAGAGAAGCAATCAAGATTTCTACTAGGCTAGAGCTAACATATTCCATCTCTTCTCATACTATTAACATTCATAATGTAGGCTTATGATCCCCTTCTAGGATTTGGATATTAAAAAAGATTAACATAAGAAAAGAAACAGAGGAGACTTAAATTTTCTAGAAGGTAATGAGCCACAAGAAAAACCAAAATCTACCTAATATTTCATCTAAGGTTCTCCTCCTAATGTCTAGACAGAGCATCATACAAATCTTCATAAAATGAAAAACAAATCATTAAGAGGACATCATACAACGACATGCTACTACTACTACTACTACCAGCTCACCGCAGCACCAAGCCGCCTGAAGCCAACACAGCTACGAACGCACCTTCTCTATCCCAATCTATTCAAACCCTTTCTCTTTACACCCTCCCAGGAAGTTCCCATTTTCCTTAAATCTTTCCTTATGAGATCCTCCCACCCCGAACGAGGACGACCTGTTTTCCGTTTAACCCTAGACGGTTGGCCGAACAGGGCAATCTTTCACCCTTCATCCGAAGACTGTGCCCTATCCGTCTCAACCTTTCTCTCATTATAGCCCTAGAATGCGAGATTGAACTACACTTTTCATTGAGTCTACTCTTTGAAATCCGGTCAGTCAGTCGGATACCCAAAACAATCCGTAGGCAATTTTTCTGGAAAACATCTAGCAAATGTTCTTCCGTTTTCTGGGGCGCCCATGCTTCAGGATCATACTTGACCACTGTCATCACTGTATCTTCCTATTCTTCGTAAATTTTATCCAACGTCGCCTTTCCATCTTTACTAATTCTAGCCTTAGCGACTTAATTTCCTTAACGTTAATTTTCAAACCTATTCTAGCACTCTGAACTCGCAAAACCTCTAAAAGTTCATTTCATTTTGCTCAAACTTTCATCTAGGATGCTCAAATTATCACAATAAGTCCAGGAAAGTTTCACTTTCCCATTTGATTCCGTGTTCTCCCATTGCCTTCCCTTAAGACAAAGTTCTAACCTAAGAGTGAAAATGTGGTCCACACATTCTTTACCATTCCTAAAACTGCACTGTTTCTTCTCTTAAAACTTTGTCTACAGCATCTCTAAGTCTAAGATGTATCATCATGCTAAGTAACTTGCTACCTACACCAACCAGGCTAATACCTCTACAATTACCACACTCGCTCTTTTTACTTTTCTTATACAGGGGTTTAATTAGCATTTTTCTGAAATCGCTAGGTACTTCCCCTTTTCAAAAATCATAGTCATAATCTTCAGTAGCTTATTTCTAACCTTATAAACACCATCTTTAAGAAATTCATTTACCACATTATTTATAGGGGTTCTTCCTCACAAAATAATTCACATCCAAGGTGTCAGAAACTTTTTCATTTTCCTCTATTTTCATCTTTTCTTGTAACTCTATCCCAGTTTAGCACAATCTTAAATCGTTTTGCCCATTTCTCTTTAACTCTTTCCTTATCACTAAGGACAAGACGATCCACGATAGGATAGTGCCCCGTTCCTATCTTTAACCGGGACAAGTCCAGATCGATTACTCCCTCTCAATTTATTAACACGCCAGTAGAATATTTGACTATAATGCCGTCTAGCTGCATCTTCTAGATCTACTACTACTACTACTAACAACTCATCGCAGCACCAAGCCGCCTGAGGCCAACACAGCTAAGCACGCTCCTCCTCCACCCCAATCTATTCAAAGCCTCCCTTTTTACACCCGCCCACGAAGTTCCCATTTCCTTTAAATCTTTCTCTATGACGTCCTCCCAACCCAGACGGGGACGACCTGCTTTCCGTTTAGCCCTAGATGGTTGGCCGAAAAGAACAATCTTCGGCAATCTGTCATCCTTCATCCGAACAACATGCCCTAACCACCTCAATCTTTCTTTCATTTTAGACCTAGAAAGTGGTATTGAACCACATTTTTTGTATAGCCTATTGTTTGAAATACGGTAAGTCAGCCGGGTACCCAGAACAATCCTTAAGCAATTTCTCTGGAAAACATCTAGCAAATTTTCATCCGCTTTTCGGAGCGTCCATGCTTCAGAGCCATATTTATAAAGTGGCTTAATTAAGGTTTTCCTAAAATCATTAGGTACTTCCCCTTTTTCAAAAATCATATTCATAATCTCCAATAACTTATTTCTAACCTCAGAGCCACCATGTTTAAGAAACTCATTTACTACCCTATCAGCACCTGGAGCCTTATTATTCTTTAATCCTTTTAGTACTGTTTCTAATTCCTCCTCACAAAACAAATCTTCCTTCACATCCAAGGTATCACAAACTTTTTCATTTTCCTCTATATTCATCTTTTCCTGCAACTCTATCTCGGTTAAGCACATTCTCAAAATCGTTCGGCCCATCTCGCTTTAGCTCTTTGTCTTATCACTAGGAAAAGATTGTCCACGATAGGATAGTGCCCCATTCCTATCTTTAACTGGGACAAGTCCGGATTGACTACTACCTCTCAATTTGTTAACGTGCCAGTACAATATTTTACTATTATGCCGTCTAGCTGCATCTTCTAAATCCTCGGCAATTTTATCCATGGCCTCCACTTCGCACCTCCTTAGTTCACATTTCAATGCTTTCTCCACTTTCTTTACATTTCTTTTGTTTTCATGTGATCTATCACTCAGATAATTCTTGTACAAGTCCTTTCTCCTTTTTATTAAACATAAAGCTTTTTCACTAATATTCTTAGCTGCAGTTCTTAGCTTTCTTCCCTAATGACACCTTCAGCAACTTCACAAATTATTTTTCTAAAATTATTCCAACCATCTTCCACATTATCAAATTTTAAACTCTCAAGTTTAGTATTCAACTGTTCCTGGAAAGTTTCGCTCAAATTCTCATCCTGGGTCTACTAACATCATAACTTCCCGGAGGTAATTACCCTTCCGATATTTCAGCTTCAAATTAATCCTTGACACTACTAGATGGTGATCTTTACTTTTAACATCAATAACAGCCCTCCTATATACCCTTGTATCTTGTATTGATCCTGCCAGTCTTCGATTTACTATAACATAATCAATAAGGTTTGCTGTCTTACCATCACGTGAATACCATGTTGAGCTTATGAGCCATTTTATGACCAAACACCGTATTGGTTACAACTAGATTTTTATACCTACAAAATTGCAACAGTCTGTAGTCCATTACTGTTTTCTTTTCCTACACCAAATTTACCTAAGCTGGGATACCATCTATCCATATTTCTACCAACCTGGGCGTTAAAATCTCCCAGCAATAACATCATATTTCTACCTGGGACCTTGTCTATTTGCTCCTGTAACTGTAAGTAGAATTCATCTGAGTAACTAGTATCTCCATCAGTCGGTTCTACAGGGGCGTATACTACTATAACTGATACCTTGAACTTACTAGTCATAAAATGAGCAATTAGTGTTCTATTATTAATACCTTCCCAGCCTAAACAAGACTTAGCAGCTTCCTTATTCATCATGAGCCCTACTCCCTGTCTATGTAACCCATCCTTCCTGCCTGAGTAAACAAATTCTATATCACCTAATTTCATGCTTCCTACCCCTGGGATATGAGTTTCTGAAACTCCTAATAAATCCAGTTCGAATCGTCTGAATTCGTCAGTCAAAATGTCGATACGATAGTCATTTTTTAATGTCGTAACATTCCAAGTTCCAATTTTCATGTTCTTTAAATCATTGAAATTTTTTCGTCTTTGCGTAGAAAACACGATAAAGGATAAAACTTTGTTTTATATTGCATATATACAGATAAGATACGCTGTTTTTTTTTAAGGGAATAGTAAGTTCAGACATACGGGAAAAACGATCTCCTTACTTGTAAAAAGTCTCTTGGACTGGATAAAATCTTGCTGTTTACCATTTTCTTCAAGTTGAAAAAAAACCCCGTCTGATTGTTTTCATGTCCTGTTTTTAATAATATAGTGTTTTCATCTTTGAAACATTAAAAACTGGGATTAAGCGAAGGTATGTGGCTCAAAATACTTTTTTTGTGCCTCATTCGAGCAGAAGATCTATTTTGTACGGTTTCACCTTTACAACACAAATATCATATCTTTCTAGATCAGTAAGGCTCTGGATACATTCTCGAATTTCATTCATCTAGCTCAACTACTTTAAAAGGTATCAAAAAGCCCCAAAACTAGAATTTTACTCCCACTAGTGAGGCAAGTTATATAGGTTTAGAATATATACTTTTAGCTATATAATTACGTGCAAAATGTGGTGAATGCTGATATCTACCAATTCTTAGTATTAAAACGTGCACGGTTGTTACATATTTACCCAGTTCTTTTCAATTCAATTCAATTAAATTAAATTTATTCGAATAAAAACATAAAACAAACATTAATAACAATAAAGATCCTAGAAGATAACTTGTTAAGGACCAAGAGAAAAAAAAATTAAAGTAACACTGAAAGAGAAAAAAAAAAAAATAGAAGAATAAAACATGGCTAATTAGAGCAAAATTGTTAAAAATGGAAATATTAAATTATACCATCAAGTTTTGTTACATTTTTATACAACTTGCAGAAACTTGTAGCTAGTTTAACACTGGAGGGAAGTTTGTTCCATTGAATAATAGATTTGTAAATGGGAGATTGCTGGGCAGCACTAGAAACGCATTTAGGAATTTTAAAGGCTCTATTGGATGAACGGAGACAATGGGCTTCCGAATTATTAATATTATAATAGGTTAGGAGTTGAGGTGGAAGATTATTGTGGAAAGCAGAGTAAGCAAGCGATAAATTTAGTTTTTGTATGATTTGATCAAGTGGAGCTATGCCAAAATCTGAATACAAATCACGAGTTGGATATAGACGGGGAAGCCGAAAAACTGCTTTAATGGCGCGGTTTTGGGCAAATTTGAGTTTTTTAATGAAGGACCGTTTTGTATTTCCCCAAACTGATCCGCAATAAGAAAGGTAAGGAAAAATAAAGGAATAATAGAGGGTAACTAGGATGTCAGGAGGAAGAAAATAATTCACACGGTTAATCATAGCTACTTGTCTCAAAATTATTGCTGTTATGTAAGAAATATGATTAGAGAATGACAAGCATGAGTCAATAAATACACCAAGAAACTTGGCAACCTCCACTTGTGGGAGGATGTCGGAGGAGTACCTGAGACCAAGAGCAGGTTGAATAACGTCTTTGTTGTAGGGGGTTCTGAATAACACTATTTGACTTTTTTTGCTATTAATGGTCATGTTATTCGTAAGGCACCACGCCTGGACTCTGTTCAGAAGGACTTGGGCAGAGGTTATTGCCAATGGTAGATTGGTGCCAGTGATGAAGAAGTTGCTGTCATCAGCAAATAATACAGGATACACTGAAGGGCCCAGGTCTATAACAAGATCATTGATATACAGGAGAAATAAAATAGGGCCTAGAACGGAGCCTTGCAGGACACCCCTCCGAACAGGTAAGGGCTGAGAGGATACTCCACCTAGGCTCACACTCTGTACCTTTCCAGATAGATAAGAATCAAACCAAGAGAGGGGAACACCACGAATACTGTAACTATTTAATTTACTTATTAAAATACTATGATCGACCATGTCAAAGGCATTAGAAAAATCCAAAAATAAGCCCAATACATTTTTTTTAAGGTCGAGTTGTGAGCGTATGAACTGTGTGGCGTCAATTAGAGCATGAAAAGTTGAGAATTTCGGCCTAAAGCCATATTGGTGAGGAGAAATCAAGGATACGGAATGCTGACTGTCAAACAGAAAGGGAGACAGACGTCTGAAGATGATTCTCTCGAGCACTTTGGATATAACAGGAAGAATTGAGATTGGACGATAATTACCTATCTCAGTTGGATCGCCCTTTTTAAGAACTGGTATAACAATGGCTGACTTTAGTAAATCAGGGAAAACTCCGTGGGTTAAAGATAGGTTGGCAATATGCTTGATGGGCTCGTAAACAAAAGGAGATATGGTCTTCAGGAGCTTATTACTTAATCCAAGACAGTCAGGAGTAAAACTATTAGGGAGAGAACCGATGATTTGAAGTACCTCATTGCTATCAGTTGGGCAGAAAAACATGGATCTAAAATTGAAGCAAGGGAATACAGCCTGTGAGGAGGAGCGGGAGTCAGTATGAGGAACATTCAAAAAATAATTATTAAATGCATCAGGTGCATGTAAAGGGTCAATTAATCTACCATTTGTGTCTTTAAGGCGAATAGGTATAGACTTTGATTTTCTATTTTTTGAAAGTATATCATTAATGGTGGACCATATCTTTTTCAGATTTCCTTTGCAATTGAGAATTTTTGTATAATAATAATTTTTCTTCGCTTCACGGATGAGTTTAGTGTATAAGTTTTTATAATGTTTATAATTAGATAGGTCAATATCACTACGGGCCTTACAGGCTAACTTATATAATTTGTTTTTACGATATGAGGAGACAATGAGGCTATGTGACATCCAGGGGCAAATAGGGATATTTTTCCGGTTAGGTTTACGAATAGGAAAAGTTGAATGGATAATCTCACTTAGCCTTTGCGCAAAACCATTTGTGGCAGAATTTACCTCGTGACAATTTAAGACATCGGACCAGTCAGTGGTTCTTAGGCAATCGATGAAATGGTTTATATTTGTAGAACTGTAGTTTCGAGTAGGTGTTGGGATATTAATTCTAGACCGTAGAGGTAGTGGTTGCGAAGGTAGAGACAAGTAAATAGGAAAATGGTCTGACAGATCCTAAAATACTATATTTGAGGACAGGTCATTTCCCAGGGAAGTGTATACAAAAATGTTGTCAATTAATTTTGAAGTTGATCTCACTGGATCGACTCTACTGGGGAAAAAAATTGTGGGTAGAAGACCACTCGCGGTTACCGATTCAAAAAAAGTGTCAGATTCAATATTTTTACCAACATTGAGTAGGTTGCAATTAAAGTCCCCAAGAACTATTGCCTTTTTATGGGGTAGGTTAATAAAATTAGAAAAATCATCAAACAGATTACAAAAACATGAGGTCGGAAATGGAGTAGGTTTATAAAATAAGGAGAGTATATAGGAATTTTGGCCGATAACTATGTTTACAATTATTGAATAAATACATCTGAGATTTAGTTGTGTAGAGAAAATAGATTCGCACTCTGATAGCCTGGTAAAATTTACATTCGAACGGATGTAAAGTGAGATACCACCAGAACACTTAGTCAATCTCCTGGGCATATGGATTATTTAGTAACCAGGGAGTAAAAAATCACTAGTGTCATCATTATCGGAAAGCCATGTCTCTGTTAATCCTATTACATCGAAAGGGTAGACACCATTAATTGAAATTAAATCTTTAAACTTGAGCCACTTATCCCGGATGCTTCTGATGTTGAAACAAAGAACATTAAGGGAATTATTATTTACTAGTTTTGGCTTCACATTAGTAGCAAAATCGAAAATATCAAGGTATTTACAACTAGCATTTGTTAAGGTACCAGGGGGGCTGCTTATAGGGTTGGCATGCTGATTATCATCTATATCGGGATAATTAAAAGCAATGTTATTGGAAAGGGATAAATTAGTTAAAAACGAAAAGTCACACATTAAATAGTCGTCAGGCGTTCTGATTGTGACTCAATCAGCCTATGTTGGCTTAAAACACTCTCAATTTGAATTTCTGCTTCGGAAACTATGGTCTCGCCAAAGTGGGTTTTTGCCAAATTCTTCAGAATAATGCATTTCAACTGATTGGGTAACTCTAATTGGGAGATGAGCATAGAGGTAACTGTAAAGCTGGCTAATTTAAAGTACACGTTTGATTCATCTTCCAAAGCATTTGGAGAAACTGTGTGAAATCTGTGGGGAGTAATTCCAGGTAGCTTTGTCGGTCTTGATGTCTTTCCTTGCGTAGGATTTTCCGAAAGGGGGTTCTTCAGGTTTTTTGGGGGGCACTTGCTATCAAGGGGAACCATGCATTAGTTTTGTCTCGGATGAGATTATTCTGAAAATTTTCAACACTAGGGGAAGCATTGGGAACTCTTGGTGTCCTGTGGGCTGCTGGTTGTCTGGGGCCTGTTGGTGGTTCAGGGGCTGTTGGTTGCCTGAGGCCTGTTGGGGTACGGGGGACTCTTGGTGTCCTTGGGACTTGCATTGCTACAAAAGGGATAGGAAGTTGTTGCTCTTTTGCTATTCTTAGTATCTCTGCCCTTTGTTTATATTTGGGACAGTTTCCTTTATCTAGGGACTGGTGTTTGCCCTTACAATTAGTACATATTGGGTCAAATTGACAGTTTGACTCATTATGGTCCTTGCCAAGGCAAATCTTACAAATGTTGGAATCCTCTCTACAGTATTTATCTGAGTGACCAAGCTTTAGACATTTAATACACTGTAATGGCTTTTCTTTGTAAGGCTTGAAAGATTTTTGTTGGCCAAAGAGGAACACTTTGTCAATATTAAATTGTCCTTGAAGCTCAAACAACACAGTTTTAAAGTTTGAGGTATCAGTGGTTTCGCGACCAAGGGTATGAACACTAGAGACCGGAATGCATTCACCTTTTTCATTCATCAATGCTTCCATCAAGTCCGAGTTTAGAAATGATTTAGGGATATTGTAGAGCACTATCTTTGTTTTTATTGGGCTTGGGGACCACAGGTGGGCTGTGACAACAACATTTTCAACACTTTTTAGCTCCATTACCTTTTTCAATGATGTGGGATCGTTCAAAAGGATATCTAGGGATCCTGATCTGTTTATATTCATATTAAAGTTGCAACGAATGGTCTTGAAGAGGGAAACTCGCAACTTTGGTAGATCATGGTTGGTAAACAAGCAATTATCAGATTGGGGAACTAGTTGAATAATTACCGGGGAATCGGCTGGATTTCTTGAAGAGTTGTTCGTGGTATCGGTTAGATGTATTATTGCTGAATCTGGTGGACTTTTTGTTCTCTGTCTTCTACGCTTAGCCGAGTTTACTATCTTAAAGCTTTCTTCATCTTTTTCAGTATCAGTTGTTGAGGGGGATGGACATTGGGTGGTATCCATGTTTAGGGTATGAATACTCTTCAGAGAGGTCGCTGGTACATTCGCAGCTTTAGGGGGGTTCTAGCAAGGGCTTTTGAAGATGGTTGAAATGGTGACTTACTCATATCCCTATCAGGAGGTTGTTTTGGAGGCTCCTTTTTTCCAAACATTTGAGCTATTCAAACTCACAAATTCGAACACTAATTAGAAATTGTTTCACAATAAATTCAAAATAATCAACAGTAACGAGAAAAGTACCAGTAATCTGGTTTAGTGTTTACTAATCAGTTGCCAAAAATTTAAATATTCACTATTTTAACAAAGTTAAATAGATTAATGGGTCACCTTAAGTCAAAGTATCCACAAGTCTTATCCAAGAGAGGAATTGTTCACGTTTTGTTCACAGGTTAGGTTGCAAAATTGCTGGTATCCAGATTCTAAATAATTCACAAGAGAAGTCTTATCAAAAACATGAATTAATCACGTTTTTGTACACAGGTTAGGTTGCGAAATTACAGGAATCACAGGAGAAGTGTCTCCTCTGAACTCTCAATCAAGACCACACACAACACAAATATCATATCTTTCTAGATCAGTAAGGCTCTGGATACATTCTCGAATTTCATTCATCTAGCTCAACTACTTTAAAAGGTATCAAAAAGCCCCAAAACTAGAATTTTACTCCCACTAGTGAGGCAAGTTATATAGGTTTAGAATATATACTTTTAGCTATATAATTACGTGCAAAATGTGGTGAATGCTGATATCTACCAATTCTTAGTATTAAAACGTGCACGGTTGTTACATATTTACCCAGTTCTTTTACAAACTAATTTAAAAAAGTTTCACTATTGAAAGTAAGGAGCAACATCAAAACATAAAACGAACAAAAATAGTACAGCCAAGATTAAACGAGGCTAATCAATATATAATTTTAAGTTGATTGTCAGTTATGAGTTAATAATATAATGAGGGGATGTAAATAGAAGTTTCAGTTTTTTCTTAACACACGACAAAATTCCTAATTCAACACCCATTTTTTACCTGTCGGAAAGGTCGAAAGTTAGACTATAAACATATTTTCGTCGTATTTCTTAAAGTGATATGGAGCTGCCGCAAACCAGCTGGGACTTCTTAGCTCCTTACAACCCAGTCTTTTCCCTGATGTTTTGATTTTCAGTCCGATGATATTTTCAGTCCGTTGACGCAGCATTTTTTGCTGGTTTGTCACTTCTTAGACTTGGTGATTAGAGGGCAATAAGCAAATGTTATGGTAAGGCCGGTCCCCCTAAGGAAATATATTTTATCTTCAGACCCTAACGGTCGGCTGACCGCTCTTCAAGCTGAGTCTCTCCTGTTTCTGTTTCTCCTCATATTGAGCACGTCGACTTTCACAAAATTGCACGAAGTAAAGATTGTAATGATCAAAGAATAGTGTCCATTTGAAATCAGTAAATCACTTCCGGTATTTACTCCTGGGTTGTAATTCAAAATTTTATAGGCGTTTATTCAAAGTGCAGAATGTCAAAAGTAATTGCCTTTCACGTGTCAAAGTTGATTTAATACCTAAGCACAAAAAGAACAGAACACATATACAACGATAAACAATCTTTTTTGACCGAATGATTGTTTCTATAAGACGGTGAAATTTCACTTCCCTTTTCTTGGTCCGTCTCTCAGTCAAAGCGGGTAACATCACAGGAACTTCCAAAGCGGCCAGACTAATCAAATAATAATTCCTTTGGACTGATTTTTAGCGTTTTTCTAACAGGTATGCTAGAACATTTTTAGGGATTTCCTTTTCCTAAGCTTTAAAAAGAAAATTTTGCTTCGCATAATCGATAAAAAAACCCACCAAACTTTCTGATAATGTAAGTTCCCATTAAACGGAACATCTCTATATCCGGAACAAAACGAAAGAAATGAAATGGTTTTTCTAATATTTCTAGGAAATTAGGAGCTAACTTCTAGTTTTCTGTCGTTTATTCGGATTTATTATCCAAGGGTCAAAAGTTACGGCAAGACCACGAAATTAATTCTAAGTAGTTTGGCCATACAAAATAAAAAAGTTTATAGTGGACGAGATACGGTAGTCCTTTAAGGCACCGAATCCCCTTAACACTTTGTATGTCGAGGGGCGTAGTCGGTAATATCAAAGAAAAAGATTTACTTCTTCAAACAGCAAGGCGTTATTACTCGAAAGTTTGAAGCGAAAATGGTTGATATAAAAATTAAGACAACACTTTATACAAATAAATCACTTTATACACATAAAATACAAAAGATATAGACTACATCATCGCCTTGACTTTGGCCCTTTTGATCTCCAGTCCAAAAGTGAGTCAAGCTCTTCCATTTCATCATCGGATGATGTACTTTCAGTTTGCATAGGTTCAGCTCCAGGTGCCAACTCCTCCTTCTTTATTTCAAATTCAAGTACCCTGAAAATAAATTAATCGATCAATTAAAAATGGATAGCATAAAATCCATCTTCTGGTCGTCAAACTTCTAATATGTTACTCGTCAGACGGCAAAACCCATTTTTAATTCAACAGAACGTCAGTTCTATCGATTGCCTTCTTTTATATTGTAGAAAGGGAAGAGGGGGGATGGGAGACAGTGTTGATGGATATAATGACGGAGAGTTGACCAATTTGCAAGTATTGAAGCAAGAGTCTTATGAGGAAAATGTTGGTAGACCATTTTTGATTAATTATGTTGAGTTAACAAGGTTGTCTGTACAACAAGTATAACTAGACAAAAAAAGAATTTTTAATATGTTCTATTCTTGATCCAAACTATAACACTTACGCTGTGCCACATATAAAAAGAATACCTTAACAGCCCTTTTTTTGACAAATTTGACTGTTACCCTGGCTGACCTAATTCAGGAATGTTAACACCACAAGATTCTAGGAGTGAATCCAACTTAAAATAACAGCAGGATCCAGTTCCACCGCAAAAGTTTCAGCCCCATATTGCAATTGATCCGGCTTATTGTGGGGTGATAAGGACGGTCACGACATATTTTTTTAGCCGGAAAACATCTGAAACCTTCCGTGCTACACTCTGTTTTATCCGCAGTTTTACAGGAGGTGCCCTTTAGAATGGTCTAAGAGAGGAAATCCCCCTTATTTCTTGTTTACAAATGTCTACATGAAGACACGTAATTTTTCCAAATGGTTCGTCAATACTTTAAACATTCAAAACATTTCACCTTATTCATCTAGATTTTCTCAAGTTCTCCGACATTTTCTCATGACACAAATAATCTCCGGTATTTCTTAAGCTTTATAAAGGATCGAAGGAGAACTGACATTTCAGACTTTTTACCTTTAAAATTGAACTAATAAGAGGCAAAGTTTGGTGGCATGCCAACGCGAACCAAGGACCAACAATCGAATTACGAGCAACAGATTCAGAGGTTATGTATTCCTTGACAAGTACTTGTATTTCTAGGAACACGTATCATGAATTGGATGGATGAGGCGGAACCAAAATTTGATTTTGAATTATGGAAGAAAGAAATGTCAAACACCAAAGTCTAAAAATAAAAAAATGTAAATAATTATGAGCATTGAAACTACTCTACGAAAAAGAGACAAGTAAAATCCCTGTGTTCACAGAAAAAAGTCAATAAAACAAATGATTCATGGAGAAATTAAGGTTTTAATTCGAAACGGAGTTTTTAAGCATATTAACAGCTACGTTTTTTTTTAATTTTGTTTTCAGCACCTGAAAGCAAAATTGAGCAAAACTCTATCAGCATAGGCGCGAGCCCCTTAAAACTTTCGAATTGAAAGATTTTCTCCAGCGGAGAGTTTCGAAAAGTACAAAGTGAACTGTTTGCCCAAATATCTTAACTCGAATATTTTTAGTCTGAATTTATTTTTTTTATCCAAATCTTATGCGTCATTTCAACTTTGCTTCATAAGATATCCCATATTTCTCTCTTTTTAGCTTTTAAAGGAGAGATACCTACATTCCTTTTGTTTTAAACTTACTTTTGCCACACTTCCTTTTCGTAATGGGCAATGATCCATGAGCCTGGGCGCGTTCCCGCTCTCTTCGAACACCAAAAAACCTCTTTTCAATTCTCACGTGAAAATCAAGAAATGCTCATTTTATCACGTATAGGCTGAAACGCTTTAGAACCAACCTGAGAGGTATTGGTAGCAGAGATAGAAAGGAAGAAATGACAGAGTTGAACAAAAGTAAATATCGTGGCAAGAATAGAACTATGCATAAATTATTCTAAATAAATCCTTTCTAAACACATCATTTAAACAATAAGTAATTTCATATTCACTAAAGATGTTACTTTTCTTTTCACTAGAGATGTTAACTTTAGGATGTCGTTAAATGTAAAACGAAGTTAACTGAGCGCTGGGTACTTCTTCTAGCGAAAACTGATCTTTTTTGAGTCGGCAACTCTCATTCTTTCCCAGAAGTCTTGGAAACAACTTTTAGATTCTCCTTTCAATATATCTAGCTTGTTCAAATGTCGCAAGAATAAGAGATTTGACCGAATTCAAATCAACCAAGTGGCTCTCATCTTTTCAAGGCTTATGAAGCTCTATCTCCCGAGTCAGTTTTAAACCTCTGAAGCGGTCAAGAGTCACACACGATTTACTCGGAGGTAAAAGGAAGGTATCCGATACGTACTACTTCTTCATTGTTCCAAAACTATCTCTGTGTCCCAGAGCCATCTATGTATGTCTGCTTGCAAAAGAAAACCAGTTCAAATCAAACAACGAACGAAAAACAACTTAAACAACAGTTGCCTCGACGGTGCTCAATTTTAAGCTCTCCTGTTTTATGATAAACAATTGAAAACAAGTTCAAGAGAAAAAATAAGACGAACAAGGCAACAACAGTTGCCTCGACAGTGCTCAGCTTTAAGCTCTCCTGTTTTAAGATATGCAATTGAAACAAATTTAAGAGAAGGAACAATACTCAGATCAATGCCAAACCATCTACCTTAAAACTTAATCCAAATTTGGCAAGGTCCCCTCAGAACTTTTATCAAATTTACGAGTATTAGTTTCGATCTTTTTTCGCATCACTGGTGTTAAACAGATTATAAACCACCCTTCTAGATTTCAAATACATATCCAATAAAAATAACCTTTACTACAAGAGACCCTAAGAATCCATTTTACCACCCCAAAAAGGTTAGAAGCATAACAGTTTGTCGTTCCCAAAAATTTAATATCTTTTTACTATTTACTGTATGCTTCTCCTTAGCCTTTAAAGAAAAGACTGCTTTCTAGAACTTACAATAAGTACAACAAAAGGAGAGAAAATTCAAAAAGAATTGCTTCTACTTTTCTCCGGACTATTAGTGACACTTTGTGGTCCTACTGGCACTCCCCATCTTTTCCTTTATAGTGCATGTCTATTAGTGATTCAGATTTTTACCCCTTTATGTTATTCTGATCACAGTCATCTTCTAAAATTTAAATAGACGATAGAAAGAGAAAAATCCAAAAAGATTACTTTTCTTTCTCCGGGAATGTTTCCAGTGGTTCCCATCACGTTGCTTCCCCTTCTTTTGAAATTAGTAGCCTACATTCGACTTAACGAAAAAAGGGGTTGACCGCAAACACATTGCCACAGAAATTCTTTTTACAATGATTAGCAGAAAGAGAAAATTTAGAAGAATACACTAGACTTGAATGTCTCCAGCTTAAGAAAAAAGCCACATTTATGCAGTTTCTAGAAAAATTACATCTTTAGGACATAAAATAAAATTACCAAATTCCATTGACTGGGATGATTGCGTAATATGTACCATGAATACTAGATTTCAAATATATATTTTTGGTTCGATCCAAAAGTAATAAACGGATATTTCGCACTAGAGACAACAAGCACCAAAAGAGTTACAGAAAATAAAGCACATTGGAATTTAACATAGAAAAACTACAGTTCTTAAAGGAATCGCAGTTTTTAAATAATATATATTGGGCGTTAATTGCACAAACTAAAGTTCATTATGTTCAAAAACAGGTTCAATTTTATTAAACAATTCATCCATGCGGCAGTTACAGGCCTCGGTGTACGATAATTCATGATTAATTTCTACATGTTTCAGTATCTAACATTTCAATCGACATAGGCACCGTGTCATTTTTGGAACTATAGCTGGAACATAAGTCTTCAGGTAGGCTTCTTACCAGAGGAAGCGAAGAAAAACATTTCTAACCTCGATCCTTAGTTATATTACTACTAGTGAAACTCGTAAAAAGTCATCGCAGTACAATCCCAAATGAAAGAATGCAGCGTTAAGCCGTGTCAGTTCCATTGCTACATTTACCTCACGGGCCAACTAGTGTTTGATCTGTGAAGTACATATGATTTACAAAAGGTTGTTACTTGAATTAATGGGATTATCTTTTGTTATCTGTTTGATAGTTTGAATTCCCTTGGGAATTAGGAGGATTTTCGTTGCAATTACATTATATTCAGATTGTTACTGCAATCAAAACACTGTCATAAACTTACTTCTCGGCGATTCCCAAATGTGAAAAATGCCTGAATTTATTTTAGAAACACCCGAGCAGAAGAGAGCGGGAGCAAGTAAGATGAGCCACATTGGTATCGCCCGACTGCTAGGTTCAGACTGCATGGAAAATGTAGCTGAAGTGCCCACACATCCCACAAGGCAAGAAAAGTTAGCTGAGTAAGAAAAGTTAAACTTATTTTATTCGAAGCTCGGCCCGTATCGATATCTTACGCGAGGAAGAACAACACCTATTGTCTTTTGGTCACTTGAACATCCCCCTCATCATGCCCTGAAAGTTTCAGCTTAAAACTTTATGGTGTTCCTAAGGACATAGTGTTTTGATTTAGTTCAACTTCCCCTTCATTATTCCAGTTCCATTCTCCAGCTTTTTTATTTGATTTTCTATTCGTTTTCAATTAAAATTTTCGAAAAGCGTAGTTATCAAGTGTACTAGATATATCCAAACTGGGTGTATTTCCTTTACTTAATAAAATAGGATCCTCTTAAAGATGAGGCAGACTGTCATCCCCGCAATCTTCTACTCTTTGCACTGAAGCTCAACTTATTACCACAACCTTTGATACTTAAAATCGAACATTTGCATTTAAAAATTACTGTTTGCACAATATGATAGCGCTGTAGCCCCTCCTTTTACCCAATGCCTATATTAAAAGTTTATTCTGAACATATTTTCCAAATGAACAAAGGCCGGTGATTAAACCTTATTTTGCACTGGGATAGTCTATCATGACAACGCCCATTTTGCCCCCCCCCCCAAAAAAGAATTTTTACCTCGAACGACATTTTGTGAATCTCCAGTCCCCCTATTCACCTGACCTCATTCCCTGCGACTTTTCCTTTGTACAAAACTGAAAAATGTC
Organism: Artemia sp. Qi Xiang Cuo; assembly: GCF_049724085.1. Classification (NCBI taxonomy): domain Eukaryota; kingdom Metazoa; phylum Arthropoda; class Branchiopoda; order Anostraca; family Artemiidae; genus Artemia; species Artemia sp. Qi Xiang Cuo. The sequence continues at coordinate 27,913,566 of NC_142814.1, read as the reverse complement.
CTCAAAGGACGTCATTTCGGGATAGCAAACATCCAAGAGAACGTTCCGAAAACGCTAAAAACCATATTGGTTGAAGAATTCCAACACTGCTTACAACAGTGGTAAGACCATCTCCATCGATGTGTAGCTGTCCAAGGAACCCTTGTCGGAATCAGGATAAGTTTTGGAATCACTAGGTAAAATAAAATTTAGTGGCTCAGATTTAATTTTTTTTTCACTCTCTTACAATTATCCTTTAGTAAGATTCAGAATTAGCAAAAATTGGTCCGATTAAGAATCAGCACGAAAGAGTCGGGTAGTGTCTGTTTTCAACGTTTACAGTTTCTACATCATTTCCTCAGTTTTTGCACCTTTCCAATTTTAAACTATTATTCGCCTATCATTTTTTTTTCATTTATTTATCCCGTACATTTACAATTATTTCCATCTTTCAATGAATTAAGCTGATTATAAACTTAGAAGTAGCATATTATAATAGGAATTCGTCAAGTGGTACGATTTTGGGGGTCAATAAGTGGAAATGGTGGAATTTAACTGGTTTTAGGTGGTAGAGGATCTGACATGTTTATATTGCTATTTAGGCCTTTAAATTCATACTTTGTGTGTGTTTAATTTATATCCCAACCCCAAGGATTATTATTTGTACATGAAGCTATATTTTAGTGACCAATTATAAGTCATTTGTATTTATTTTACATATATTGAGAACGCAGAGGTTTCATATTGCTGTCATGAAATGCTTGGCTTTATTATTTTACTACAAAAGGTAACATTGACATAAAACGAAAGTTCCACATTTGGGCTTTTGAAGTCCACTTTAAAATCCACAGTTTTCTATTCTACAGTTTTCTTTCACTCCGCAGTTCTCTGAGGAGCCATAACAATGGCGAAAATAGTATTTTATCCTTCTTTTCCATTTCACTAAAAAACACCAGTGGGCCAAGATTTGTCACCTTAAATTTTGTGTAAATAAACCTTTAAACATCAAATAAACATTAATAGTCAGTTGACTATTTATTACTTTGATATTTCCTAGTTCAAAATGGGTTTTATTTTCCAGCAAGATCACTAAATCAATTTTAGTCATTAGAAGCTTTTGGGGAAGGAGTTTCTATGATAAAGCAAAAGAAAGTACTTTTGAAGTCAAAACAATAATAAAGCAGTTGGACTGGAAACAACTCTAAAAGTTTGGTCAATAAAATTTTTCTCAATGAACTGAAGCAAGAATACAGTTATTATAGTGCTTCGTTCACAGGGGGACGTAAACTAGACATTACCCAATAGAGTTCTTCTGAAAAAATTAAGCAAGAATTTTGATGTTATTGCAAGTAGTTTACGAAAGGAATCTTGCACGGGTACTACCAAACTGACTTTCGACTTCTGCAATGATCGCGCCAAGACTGACTAAGTAACATGACTTGAACCCCTTTGCATCCCCCGTTCTGACCCTTCGTGAATAACCATTTTATTTTCTCCTCTATTTTGAAAGTTACCAGGAAAATTGTATTGGTAAAATTAACTATAAACATGTCTCTTGACTGAACTTTTTGTTTCATTTTGCCCTTGAACTTATATTTAAATAAATCTCTATGACAAAGAAAATTTCAGGCCTTTAGTTCCCTTGGGAACACAAGATGATCTATGTTCATTTGCCTTAATCAAGGAGACGTTAGGCATCTTTAAAAATAAAAAAAAATATTTTAACAAAACAAATAGTTTGTTGATTCGGCTGTAGCATTCAGGATCTGCGCACCTCTTATCGTCACAGATGTTAAGAAGAGTATTTGTATAATGATGACTTTTTAAGGTAACGACATCGTAATAAGACTTCAAACATCAAATCAACGTTTCGACGAAAAGAAAAATTTATCGAAAAAAAAGGCGTTTTTACTTTCATAACATCTTACGAACGTTTGATCCTTGATCCTTTGAAAACCACAGGGCGTCCGTGGATCTTCACAAAATTCTGTGTCTTACGGACTTTAGAATCAATATTTCGCGTAGCAACTCTTATTTTGTATCACTGGTCACAAGTAAAGCTTTTAATGTGTAGCTCATATATGCTTTGTCATTCTAGCTATTAACGTCACTTGAGATAAGAGTCACATGTATGGAAATTTAGAGATCTTCGGGATGAAGAGCTTCTATTAAAAAATATGTTGCCATAAACAGTTCAAAAATATTGTCGTTTAATTGTTTTTATATTAACTTTCAAAGACTTATTCCTCCATTGATTATCTGAACAAAGATATTCTGGTGGGTTATAATTATTTACTTGATTCTTACTCCCTTTTAGATAAGTTTCAGCAATGCCATGAAAAAAATTTCAACTGGATCTCAAGCTGGACGGTAATAAAATAGTGATTAGGAGTTAATTCAATATGTAATTTCTTTGCATATCCACTTTTTATAAGCGCACAATGACTGCGGCAGCAAAAACTGTCCATTTTTGGGCCACCTCGGAAACTAATTGGGCTTACTTGAGCTAAGCGACTGGTTAGATCTTTTCTGGAGAAGCCTGTCAAGAAGATTCCTTGGTATGACCACATAATCGAAGGGTCACATAGACATCGTGCCTGATCGTTATTATATGCTCACCAGACAAAGCTAAGCGACTGGGAAAAAAAACACCTTCAGCAGTATTTCAAAGGGTGATCAACCAACGAGCACAAGCACCGCTCTAGGGTGCTCACATATCTCAGTGCCAGACTTAGTCAAAGCGAGGTACTTCGGGACACCGATTTCACGACGGATTAAGAGACATATTTGTTATCAATACAACGCCAAATAAACTGATTTTGAGAACAAAGGCACATTGGGTAGAGTCGGAATTAGCCTTCCATTTTTCAAAGTTCTTACTCTGATAAAGAGTTACTATGGAACTGTCTAAATTTAAAAAATATCGTTAACTGATACTATTTTTTGCTGTTCTCCTACGCGGCACAGTTCGGTAGCATGAGTGGCGGATCAGTGAGATATTGGTCATCTCCACTGTCAGATGAAGTGGATGCAGTTCATACTTGTCGATTTTGCACTTGCATTCATCTTATTTTGTTCATCAACGGAATGTCAGTTTTCTTCATCCTTCTCAAAATTCCCGATAGTGTCGAATCTTAAAAGTATGTTTCTTTTGATTGTTCAAATTATCGATGTAAGAGCTTAAAACATATTATTTCGAACTAGTTCTTTAGTTAACTGTAGAGAATTTGGTTCCGCACTGCCCAACAAATACTTTGATTTTGTGAGGATGCAGCTTCAAATCTTACTGTGAGGAGTTCATCAACTTTTTTTCTTTACTTTCTTTGGAACTTTGAGGTTGATCTTACAATGTCTATATGATTAAGTAAAAATAATAGATACCTCCAGTTTGTACCGTAAGATGAAAAAGTCCTTTTTATACCTATTTTATTGCGCAGAATTCTCTATTTTAGTTCATAACATTAAATAAAATAATAAATAAGAGAATAGATCAAGTTGAAAATTCAGCACACGTCACCTTTGTTAACAGAACGTTGCTGTACCTTATGTTTCAATAGAGGAAATTAAGATTTACCCGGGTACCTCTCAAAGTATTTAGGTTTAGTATATGGTTCGGACTTTAGAAGCGCACGAGTACTCATTACAGATAAAGTTGCATGTAATCTGCGTAAAGCGTATGTGAACCTTATGGCGCTAAAATACAGTTATAATAGGCGTGTACTGGCTAAACTGTATACAGCAGTTGCTTAGCCACATGTGCTCTACATATCTCCCCTATGGTCCTGGCTGAGAGAGACAGATACACCGAAATTTAGATTGTTTTTTTTTTTGCCAATTAATCAAAAAAACTTTTTGCGCAAAATAAGTTTAAAAAAAAAAGTAAAGAACTCCATTAAACCAAAAATGAACAAAAATATAATCAAATAACATACCAAGCATACAACTAACACAAATCAGTATCGATAAATAAATGAAACCAAAAACAAACAGAAATTAAAACAAGTGAAACTCAAAACGAGCAGAAATTAATCTGAGTAGGGTTCTAAACAATATGCTTTCTAAAAGCCAGAATATAATTTGTACTTTACTGAAAAAAATTCAAATGAATTTACTGAATAAATGTGCATTGTAAGTTTAATATACATATGCTGATGTTAATTCTTTAAAATATTAATTAATTTTTGATTTTTTAAAGTTATAAAAGTGAAAATATTTAGTAGATTTTTTCAGTAAAATACAATTTTTATTCTGGCTTTTATAAAGTATAGGATTTAGAACCCTACTTATATTAATTTCGACTTGTTTTAAGTTTGACTTACTTTAATTTCTGTTTGTTTTGTATTTCATTTGTTTATCGATAATGATTTGTGGTAGTTGTATGCTTGGTAGATAATTTGATTCTATTTTTGTTAATTTTTGGTTCAATGGAGTTCTTTACTTTTTTTTTAATTTCATTTTGTGCAAATAGGTTTTTTTAATTAATTTCAGTTCGTTTTATATTGACATAATCTTTTCAGGGAGAAAGACTGAGCCTCTTCTAAAGTTAAACAACGCTCCCTTCCATAAGAGCCTTTAATACCCCCTGGGCAGAACTTAAAACACTTGCCCCTAATTTCTGGGGTTTGTTTCGACCACAAAGCCTTGTTATATGATATTTAGACTATTTTGAATAGAACGGCTATCTCAAAATTTCCATCAGACACATTTCGGGAAAATATGACGTGTGTGTAGGGGGGGGAGGGTAGGTGCCCTCTGCTTGACTCTTAAAAAGAGCACTAGAGTGTGTGATTACCAATCTAATGAGCCCCCTTTAAAGTTTATATGACCAAAATTTCTGTAAAAACCCTTTATTTCCCCGGGATACAACTCAAAACCATTACCCTTATGGCTGGAAAGAGTTTTACCTTCAAGTACATAATTTCCAGACCTTTCTGATAGGCTTAACAAAATGGCTATATCAAAATTTTGATTGGAAGTGTTTGGGGAAATGTTAGGCGTGGAGGGAGACATTTGCCCTCTGATCACTTTCGATTAATAAAAAAGGCACTTCTCCTTTCGATTTCCAATCGAATGAGCCCTTTTTGAAGCTTCTAAGACAAAACTCTATAAGAACGTCATATGTCCCAAGGGCATAACTTACGACCCTTGTCCTGAGGGCTATGGGGGGAGGCTTGTCATCCTCAAAGACATAATTTCCAGACCTTTCAACTACGTTGAACAACATGGCCATACCGAAATTTTGATCGGGAATTTTGGGGGAAAGGATGGGCGTGGGGAGGGGGGAAATTCTCCCTCTGATTAATTTCGACTATTAAAAAGGGCAATAGCCCTCTCAATTTCCAATCGAAAGAGCCCTTTTTGAATTACAACAACACTTTCTATATACAATTATGTGCCCCCAGGGCATAAATTACAATCTTAGCCCTAAGGGCTATGGGGGGTTGTCTTACTCAAAAACATAATTTACGCACCCTTCAACTAAGTTAAAAAAAATTGCTACATCAAAATGTTGATCGGAAGTGTTTGGGGAAATGATGGACATGGGGGGGGGGAGGCATTCACCCTCCGATTGCTTTTGACTATTAATAAGAGCACTAGCTCTCTCAATTCCCAATTGAATGAGTTCTTTTTGAAGTTTCTATGACAACGCTAGCAAAGACCTAATTTCCAGAGCTTTCACATATGTTGAACAAAATGTCTATCTCAAAATTTTGATTGGATGTGTTTGGAGAAATGGTGGGCATGAAAGGAGGGTTAGTTGCCCTCTAATAACTTTCGACTATTAAATACGGCACTAGTGCTTTCAATTTCCAGTCAAATGAACCCTTTTTGAAATTTCTATGACCACGTCTTCTATAAAACCTTATATGCCCCCAGGCCATAACTTACAACCCTTGCGCTGAGGGCTGTGGGGGGAGTATCATCCTCAAAGACATAATTTCCGGGCTTTTCAACTATGTAGAACCAGATGGTTATCTCAAAATTTTTATTGGATGTTTTTGAAGAAATGGTAAGCGTGGGAGGGGTGTTAGTTTTCCTCAAATCACTTTTGACTATTAAAAAGGGCACTAGCCCATCGAAGTTTCTATGACAACAGTCCCTATAAAAACCTTATCTGCCCCCAGGGCATAACTTACAACCCTTGCCCTGAGGGATGTGGTGGCGGGGTAGGGAGGGGGGGGGGTTTATATCATCCTCAAAGACCTAATATCCAGAACTTTCAACTTCATTGAAAAAATGGATATCTCAAAATTTTGATTGGATGTGTGGCCAAATGGTGGGCGTGAGAGGGGGGGGGGCTAGTTGCCCTCCAATCAGTTTCGACTACCCCATTAAAAAGGGCACTAGCCCTTTCAATTTTCAAATGAATGAGCCTTTTTTAAAGTTTCTATTACAACATTTTCTATAAAAAACCTTATAGGCCCCCAGGGAATAACTTAAAACCACTGCCTTAAAGGTTGTGGGGGGGGTGTCATCCTGAAGGACCTAATTTCATGAATTTTCCACTACGTTGAACAAAATGGCTATCTCAAAATTTTGATTGGATGTGTTTGGAAAAATGGTGGGCGTGAGAGGAGTGTTAGTTGCCGTCCAATCACTTTCGAATATTAAAAAGGGCACTAGCCATTTCAATTTATAACCGAACTAGCTCTTTTTGAAGTCTCTACGAAAACGCGTTCTATAAGAACCTTATAAGCCCTCAGGGCATAACTTACAACTCTTGCCCTGAGGGCTGTGGAGGTTATCATCCTAAAAGACCTAATTTCCAGAACTTTTAACTACGCTGAAGAAAATGAATATCTCAAAATTTTGATTGCATGTGTTTTAGGAAATGGTGGCCGTGAGAGGGGGGTTTCTTGCCCTCCATTTGCTTTCAACTATTAAAAAGGCCACTAGCCCTTTAAACTTCCAATTGAATGAGCCCTTTTGAAGTTTTACGACAACATTTTCTATAAAAAAACTTATATGCCCCCAAGGCATAATTTACAACCCTTGCCCAGAGGGCTGTAGGGGGAGTTTCATCCTCAAAGACATAATTTCCAGAATTTTCAACTACGTTGAACAAAATACCTATCTCAAAATTTTGATTGGATGTGTTTGGGGAAATGGTGGGTGTGAGAGGGGGGTTAGTTGCTCTGCAATCACTTTCGACTATTAACAAGGGCACTCGCCCTTTCAATTTCCAATAGAATGAGCCCTTTTTGAAATTTCTACGAAAATGTGAGATGGGGTTAGTTGCCCTCTAATCACTTTCGACTATTAAAAAGGGAAGTAGCCCTTTGAGTTTTCAATCGAATGAGCCTTTTTCAAGTTTCTACGACAAAGATTTCAATAAAAACCTTACATGCCCCCAGGGCAAAACTTACAACCCTTGCCCTGAAGACCGTGGGAGGGGGGGAGTATCCTGCTCATAGGTAAAATTTCCAGAACTTTTAACTGCGATGAACAAAATGGCTATCTCAAAATTTAGATTGGATATGTTTGGGGAAATGGTGGGCATGGAAGGGGTGTTAGTTGCCCTCCAATCACTTTCGACTATTCAAAAGGGCACTAGCCATTTCAATTTCCAATTGAAAGAGCCCTTTTTGAAGTTTCTACGACAAAGCTTTCTATGAAAACCTTATATGCCTCCAGGGCATAACTTACAGCCCTTGCCCTGAGGCAAAGACCTAATTTCCAGAACTTCCAACTCAGTTGAACAAAAATGGCTATCTCAAAATTTCGATTGGATGTGTTTGTGGAAAAGGTAGGTGTGAGAGGGGGGAGGGTGGGGGGGTTAGTAGCCCTCCAATCACTTTCGACTATTGAAAAGGGCACTAGCCCTTTGAATTCCAATCAACAATCGACTGAGCCTTTTTTGAAGTTTCTACGACAACGCTTTCTATAAAACCTTATATACCCCCAGGGCATAACTTACAACACGTGCCCTGAGGGCTGTGGGGGAGTGTCCTTCTCAAAAACATAATTTTTATCTGGAAATCAACTACGTTGAACAAAATGACTATCTCAAAATTTAGATTGCACGCTCCTCCTCCATCCCAATCTATTCAAAGCCTCCCATTTTACACTCTCCCACGAAGTTGCCATTTCCTTTAAATCTTTCTTATTGACGTCCTCCCACCCCAGACGAGGCTAGACTTTGAGCGGCTAATAAGCAACAGATCATCTGTATATGCAATATAAGACAAATTAGTTAGGGTCGTAAAGCATGACGGAAAAAGATAAGTTAACACAGGATATGAACAAGCACTAAATAGACAAGGTGACAAGCCCCTCCCCCCTTTATAAGTCCGGAACAAATGGGAATATTACCAAAAAAGGTATTTCCTGACCGGAGTCAAACATACTAATTAGCATACCAAAAATGAAGAACAAATATAACAGATGAATTCACTCCAAGCTGGGAAAGAGAATACCACAATTGGCTATGACAAACCGAGTCAAAAGCTATCAAAACATCTAACGCGCATAAATGCACTTCAGATCCAACTTTCTGTGCTTGAAGTAATGAGCCCCCTGAACTTCGCTCGTAAGGTTCTAACAGTGCCTTACTGAAAAATTGCTACAATGTAACAGGTGCTCAACTGACAGCTCCAAGCGTTTCATTGGTTTTTTAAAAAGAGGGAATTTCATGACCTTAACAAAAATATAGGAAATATCTTATTTTCAATAAAGACCCAGCAACGACTCGAACGCTACGAATGGGGCTTGAAAAGGGAGGAAAGGATCCCACCCGTTCATGGTAATGTTGGCTCATTTTAGGTTTTAATGTTGCTCTTTACTTGTGATTAGACAAACTGGTTTAATTTTGTATTTATTTAGTGGGTGAAATAGATGTATTGGTAAAATTCTCATTAAAGCGAAAAATGAGTTTCCTGAAAATTTCCTTTTACGCTTGATATAGTAGAACAAAAAGCATACCTATTCCACCTATGTAGTTGTTCGTCTATTTCCTCTAATTGACGGTCGGCCATTGCCACTTCCGTGTCCTCTTCTACAATAGTTTCTGATACTGTTGCCAATTCCTTCATTTCTTTTTGAAACCGTTCCCATTCTTCAACCTTTGGATCTTTATATTCAATATTTCTAGCCTAGAAAAAGAAGCTTGAAATACTAGAGAAACATAACTAGAGATAATGAGAACATTATGTAACGAGTGATACTTCGAGAAGACTCAACTATTCTAGCAGTCCAAACTCCTCAATCAATAAAGCACATAACTCCCGATTAAAGACATAGACAACCTGTCTTTTCAGACTGAGCCCCCAAAAGAAAACTAAAGTCCAGTCAAGATCTCAACCATAGCCCATTGTGGATCATTTCTCGTAGTTAAGCTCAAACATCGCCTTTTTTTTATTTTTTATTGAGGCCCCCTGAATTAATCATCATCAACCCTTCAATCAATCATCTTCTTTGTTTGACCACCTATAGTCGGAGTGATGTATACCACTATCTGTATATTCCGCTTCTAATGGATCTCTTTCCGGCAGGTAGCTTGTTAGTGTTTCAATAGATCTTGAAAACACAGCCATTATATAATGATCTTAATTACTAATCAGTATATTCATCATAAGGATTAATTTCGAAAACGGTACCACTTTAAATAGACCTTTCCTCCAATCAATCATTAAAATTTATTGTACACGAAATACAAGCAAAAGCACTAGCAGAGTCCTGTGCAAGACTCCGTGACCAGGAAATATAAAGACAACACTCCAATCACGTAAAACAACGCTTGAAAAAAAAACCTTACTGACCTTACCCAATGATGGAAAATCACGATGGACCAGAAGAAAAGTGAATACACATGAAAAGATTCACAATGATCTTAAGATCGAGTAACAGTTTAATTGTCAAATGATTTATTTCCTATATAAAAATTTCTAGTTTTATCATAAATCATCGAGAGCTATTTTGGAAAAGAACAGAAAGTTAAAATTAACATAATTTTTAATTAAGAAACAAAATACTGGATTAAAGAGTGATACAGGATAATCACGATCGATCCAGT
>NC_142814.1:27639776-27715575 GCF_049724085.1 Artemia sp. Qi Xiang Cuo | reverse complement strand
AATAGTAATTTCTGATCGTTTTGAGTTTGAAATGTAACATGCATTTTCATTTGCTGGGCTTAGTTTCTAAATGATATTCACTTTTCTATTAAAAAATTTACTTTCGGGAAGTTTTTTTAAATTAATTTTTGTTAGTTTTTGACTTCAAAGATTTTCAAGCTGTTATTGCATGGGGGGGGGTGCTTAATGCCCCATTAATCTTGCCTTTTAAAAACGGATCTAGAATTTTCAATTTAAATCGAATTAGGCTTTTTTCAAAGTCTATACGATTACCTCTTTGATAAAAACGTTATATATGAACAATAGACAGCTTGCATAACTTGTGGACAGCGATTGACAACAATGAATGGATTGAAAAAATAGCTCCAATAAGGGGGTTTAGACCATTTCACTTGCTGACACAAAGGAATCATGACTGTTTGGAATTGACCTTAATAGGAATTTGTGTGCCAAAGCAATTTTGCATCTATCACAGAGTATGTATTTTAACCTTATAATTGGATAGTTATAATAGATTTCCTATGTGTTCTTCCCATACAAAACCCCTTCCCATAAGTTATAAACCCCCCTTAATAAGTTATGCCCAGGGCATTACTTACAACGCCTACCCCTGGGTCCTGGTGGGCTGTGTCGACACCGGAGTTTTTTGTTATCAGAACTTTGAACTATTTTAACAAAATGTCTATCTCAAAATTTTTATCTGATGCATTTAAGGCGTGGAGGAGGGAGAAGGGCTAGTAGATCGTTAATATAGTTTGACTTTGAAAAAGGTAAGAAAGACATCCTAATGCCCACCATGTGAGCCCTCTCTAATGTTCATACAACCGTCTGTTACATTAGAAACAGGATGAAGGAGTCATTGGATACTTTATTTACAACTTTATTCCTGAGGTCTTTATGGGAGCTGTAATTTTCAAACACCTATTTTCAAATACTTAAGACTACTTTTAATAAAATAGCTGTCTTAAAATTGTGATTGGATGTGTCTGGGGAAAAGTTGGGCGTGAGGGGGGGGGGCTAGTTGCCCTAAAATCACTTTCGACTATTGCAAAGGGCACCAGCCCTCGGAATTTCCAGTCGATTGAGCTTGTTTTGAAGTTTCTACGACAACGTCTTCTATAAAAACCTTATATGCCCCCAGGGCATAACTTAAAACCCTGGCCCTGAGGGTTTTGGGGATTGTAATCCTCAAAAACATATTTTCTCTATGGAAATCAACTACGCTGAACAAAATTTCTATCTCAGAATTTTGATTGGATGTGTTTGGGGGAATGATGGGCGTAGGGGGGGGGGGCTTGTTGCCCTACAATCACTTTCGAGTATTAAAAAGGGCACTAGCCCTTTGAATTTCCAATTGAATGTGCCTTTTTTGAAGTTTCTACGACACCGAATTCAATAGAAACCTTATATGTCCACAGGGCATAACTTAAAACCCTTGACCTGAGGATTTTGGGGGATTGTCATTCTCAAAACATATTTTATATCTTGAAATCAGCTACGCTGAACAATATGGCTATCTCAAAAGTTTGATTGGATGTGTTTGGGGAAATGATGGGCATGGGGGGGGGCTAGTGCCCTCCAATCACTTTCGACTATTAAAAAGGGCACTATCCCTTTGAATTTCCAATCGTATGAGCCTGTTTTGAAGTTTCTATGACAACGCCTTCTATAAAAACCTTATATGCCCCCAGGGCATAACTTAAAACCCTGAGGCTTGTGGGGAGTGTCCTCCTCAAAAATATATTTGCAATCTGGAAATCAACTACGCTGAACAAAAATGGCTATCTCAAAATTTTTATGGGATGTGTTTGGGGAACAGGTGGACGTGAGAGAGGGGTTAGTCGCCCTCAAATCACTTTCGACTATTACAAAGGGCATTAGCCCTTTGAATTTCTCATCGAATGAGCCTTTTTTGAAGTTTCTACGACACCGCCTTCTATAAAAACCTTATATGCCCCCAGGGCATAACTTAAAACCCTTGCACTGAGGGTTGTGGGGGATTGTCCTCCTCAAAAACATATTTTCTATTTGGAAATCAACTACGCTGAACAAAATGAATATATAAAAATTTAGATTGGATGTGTTTGGGGGAATGATGGGCTTGGGGGGGCTAGTTGCCCTCCAATCACTTTTAACTATTAAAAAGGGCACTATCCCTTTGAATTTCTAATCAAATGAGCCTTTTTTGAAGCTTCTAGGACAACGCCTTCTTTAAAAACATTATATGCCTCCAGGGCATAACTTACAACCCTTGCCCTGTGGGCTGAGGGGGAGTTTCGTCCTCAAATATAAATTTTCTGTGTGGAATTGAACTACGCTGACAAAAATGGCTATCTCAAAATTTTTATTGGATGTGTTTGGGGAAATGGTGGGTGTGGGGGGCTAGTTGCCCTCCAATAACTTTCGACTATTTAAAAGGGCACTAGCCCTTTGAATTTCCAATCGAATGAGCCATTTTTGAAGTTTCTACGACAACGCTTTCTATAAAAACCTTATATGCCCCCAGGGCATAACTTAAAACCCTTGCCCTGAGGGTTATGGGGGATTGTCCTCCTCAAAAAATGTTTTCTATGTGAAAATCAACTACGATAAACAAAATGGCTCTCAAAATTTTGATTGGATGTGTTTGGGGGAATGATGGGCGTGGGGGGGGGGGGGGCTAGTTCCCCTCTTTTTGAAGTTTCTATGACAACGCCTTCGATAAAAACTTTATATGCCCCCAGGGCATAGAATTCGACCCTTGCTCTGAGGGTCACTTGAGATTTTCCTTGTCAAAGGCATGTTTTCTATGTGACAATCAACTGCGCTGATCAAAAATGGCTAGCTACAAGTTTCTAGTTGCTGTGATCGGAGAGCCGAGGAGCGTGGGGGAGGGGTCAGTTGCCCTCCAATCACTTTCGACTATTAAAGTGGGCACTATCCCTTTGAATTTCCAATCGAATGAGACTTTTTTGAAGTTTCTACGACAACGCCTTCTATAAAACCTTAAATCCCCCCAGGGCATATCTTAAAACCCTTGCCCTGAAGGTTCTGGGAGAGTGTCCTCCTCAAAAACATATTTTCTATCTGGATATCAAGTACGCATAACAAAATGGCTATCTGAAAATTTTGATTCGAGGTGTTTAGGGGAATGATGGGCATGGTGGGGGGCTAGTTGCCCTCTAATCACTTTTGACTATTAAAAAGGGTACTATCCCTTTGAATTTCCGATCGAATGAGCCTTTTTTGAAGTTTCTATGATAACGCCTTCAATAAAAACTTTATATGCCCCCAGGGCATAACTTAAAACCCCTGCCCCGAGGGTTATGGGGGATTTTCCTCCTCAAAAACATGTTTTCTATCTGAAAATCAACTACGCTGAACAAAATGGCTATCTCAAAATTTTGATTGGATGTGTTTGGGGAAACGGTAGGTGTGAGAGGGGGGGGCTAGTTTCCCTTCAATCACTTTCGACTACTTAAAAGGGCACTAGCCCTTTAATTCCCAGTCGAATGAGCCTGTTTTGAAGTTTCTACGAGAACACCTTCGTGGGGAAATCAACTACACTGAACAAAATGGCTATCTGAAAATTTTGATTGGATGTGTTTGGGGAAATGATGGGCGTGGGGGGGAAGGGGGCTATTTATACTCCAATTTATTTCGACTATTATTAAGGGCACAAGCCCTTTAATTTCCAATCGAATGAGCCTGTTTTGAAGTTTTTACGACAACGCCTTCTATTAAAACCTTATATGCTCCCAGGGCATAACTTAAAACCCTTGCCCTGAGGGTTGTGGGGGAGTATCCTACTCAAAAATATATTTTCTATCTGGAAATCAACTACGCTGAACAGAATGGATATCCAAAAATTTTGATTGGATGTGGTTGGGGGAATGATGGTCATGGGGGGGGGGGGGCTATTTGCCTACCAATAATTTTTTACCATTAAAAAGGGCACAATCCCTTTCATTTCCAATCGAATGAGTTGTTTTGAAGTTTCTACGACAACGCCTTCTATACAAACCTTAGATGCCCCCAAGGCATAACTTAAAACCCTTGCCTTGAGGTTTGCGGGGGATTCTCTTCCTGAAAAACATATTTTCTATTTGAAAATCAACTACGCTGAACAAAATGGCTATCTCAAAATTTTGATTGGATGTGTTTGGGGGAATGATGGGCGTGGGGGGGCTAGTTGCCCTCCAATCAATTTCGAAAAAAATGGCTATCTCAAAATTTTGATTGGATGTATTTGGGGAAATGATGGGCGTGGGGGGGGGAGGGGGCTAGTTACACTCCAATCACTTTCGACTATTAAAAAGGGCAGCAGCCCTTTAATTTCCAATCGAATGAGTTGTTTTGAAGTTTCTACGACAACGCCTTCTATAAAAACCTTATATTCCCCCAGGGCATAACTTAAAACCCTTGCCCTCCAATCACTTTACACTCCAATCACTTCCGACTATTAAAAAGGGCACTAGCTCTTTAATTTTCAATCGAATGAGCCTGTTTTGAAGTTTCTATGACAACGTGTTCTATAAAAACCTTATATACCCCCAGGGCATAACTTAAAACCCTTGCCCTGTGGGTTGTGGGGGAGTATCCTCCTCAAAAATACATTTTCTATTTGGAAATGAACTACGCTGAACAAAATGGCTATCTCAAAATTTTGATTGGATGTGTTGGGGGAAATTATGGGCGTGGGGGGGGGGGCTAGTTGCACTCCAATCACTTTCGACTATTAAAAAGGGCACAAGCCGTTTATTTTCCACTCGAATGAGCCTTTTTTGTAGTTTCTACGACAACGCCTTCTATAAAAACCTTATATGACCCCAGGGCATAACTTAAAACCCTTGCCTTGAGGGTTGTGGGGGAGTTTCCTCCTTAAAAATATATTTTCTATCTGGAAATCAACTACGCTTAACAATATGGCTATCTCAAAATTTTTATTGGAAGTGTTTGGGGGAATAATTGGCGTGGGAGGGGGGGGGGCTAGTTGCCCTCCAATCACTTTTGACTATTAAAAAGGGCACTAGCTTTTTGAATTTCTAATCAAATGAGCCTTTTTTGAAGGTTTTACGACAACGCCTTCTATAAAAACCTTATATATCCCCAATAAACAGTTTAAAACCCTTGCACTGAGGGTTGTGGGGGAGTTTCCTTCTCAAAAACACATTTTATATCTTGAAATCAACTAGACTGAACAAAATGGCTATCTCAAAATTTTGATTGGATGTGTTTTAGGAAATGATACCCCCAGGGCAGGGCATAACTTAAAACCCTTGCCCTGTGGGTTGTGGGGGAGTATCCTCCTCAAAAAATACATTTTCTATCTGGAAACCAACTACGCTGAACAAAATGGCTATCTCAAAATTTTGATTGGATGTGCTGGGGGAAATGATGGGCGTGGGGGGGGCTAGTTGCACTCCAATCACTTTCGACTGTTAAAAAAGGCAGTAGCCCTTTGAATTTCCAATCGAATGAGGCTGTTTTGAAGTTTCTACGACAACGCCTTCTATAAAAACCTTATACGCCCCCAGGGCATAACTTAAAACCCTTGCCCTGAGGGTTGTGGGAGAGTTTCTTCCTCAAAAACATATTTTCAATCTGGAAATAAACTACGCTGATCAAAATGGCTATCTCAAAATTTTGATTGGATGTGTTTGGGGGAATAATTGGGGGAGGGGGGGTCTAGTTGCCCTCCAATCTCTTTTGACTATTAAAAAGGGCACTAGCTCTTTGAATTTCCAATCAAATGAGCCTTTTTTGAAGGTTTTACGACAACGCCTTCTATAAAAACCTTATATGCCCCCAGGATATAACTTAAAACCCTTGCCCTGAGGGTTGCGGGGGAGTGTCCTCCTCAAAAATTTATTTTCTATCAGGAAATCAACTACGCTGAACAAAATGGCTATATCAAAATTTTGATTGGATGTGTTTGGGGAAATGATGGGGGTGGGGGGGGGGACGGGGGCTAGTTACACTCCAATCACTTTCGACTATTAAAAAGGGCACTAGCCCTTTAATTTCCAATCGATTGAGCTTGTTTTGAAGTTCTACGACAACGCCTTCTATAAAAAACCTTGGAGGCCCACAGGGAAGGACATAAAACCCTTGTCCGGTTGGTTTTGGGGGATGATTCTCGTCAGGCATATATTTTCTCTCTGGAAATCACCTACGCTGAAAAAAATGACCATCTCAAAATTTTGATTTGTTGTGTTTGGGAACATAACGGGGCGTGGGGGGGGCTAGTTGCCCTCCAATCATTTTCGAATATTAGAAAGGGCACTAGAACCCTCGATTTTCAATTGAATGAACCCCTTTTGAAGTTTCTACGACGTTCCCTTCCGTATGCAGTGCCTCTGAAAAAAAAAATTAATAATAATAAAACATTGGAGCCGTATGGCCTTTACTATAGGCAACGCTACAGGGTTGCCTCTGAAATGCTCACCGTTATAAGCAAAAAAAAAACTCCCATAACTGTTAAACACCGATTTGTGGGCTAGCATGAAACTGACAGCACCGCTATTTGACGTTACGGTGACGCTCAAAGTTCTCTAAGAAACCTACTCTGATGGTTTGTTTAAATAACATTTTGATGGTGTCACACAACGGTGCATTAAGGCCGCTATATAACGACACCGCTTCTCTAGGAAATCATAACTTAAGCCCCTTTAGAGGTTCAATCATTTCATAATTAGATATAATAGTTTACATTTTGCTAAATATATGTGTTTTCCTTCCAGGAATGTTTTTCACATTCTGCATTTCATAATTTGTATCCGTTTGGCACTTGTTCCTCATGGACCAGTCATGAAGACTCGTTATTTCTCATGGCTTCCCCTGTACGAGGCGACTTGTCTACTACTGGGAAGATTGTGCCTAAGAAGGAGGGTCGTTGCAAGTCATGTGAACAAAAAGACAGATGCGGCCCTTGTCTCCGCGAACCTGGATGCGGGTGGTGTTTTTCTGTTCATAACCCTCTTTTAGGAGTATGTACCTCTGGTGATTTCTTTACTCCAAAATCTGGTAAGTTTCACAGCGGTCCTTTTTTCTTTTTTCACCTTTTTGTCTTTTGTTCTTGTGTCTTATATGCTTTTTCCTCTTACTGTTTCTGATATCTGCCCAATCTCTTTTTGTATTAAACAAAAAACAAGTTGTTTTAACTGAAAGTAAGGAGCGACATTAAAACTTAAAACGAACAGAAATTATTCCATATATGAAAGGGGCTGTCCCCTCCTCAACGCCTCGCTCTATACGCTAAAGTTTTTTATTTAAAAAAAAGTAGAGTTGTGAGAAAGAGCCAAACTTCAGCTTAAAGAGCGGGGCGTTGAGGAGGGGACAGCCCCTTTCATATACGGAATAATTTCTGTTCGCTTTAAATTTTAATGTCGCTCCTTACTTTCAGTTAAAAAAATTAGTTTTTTTTTTATTTCATTTCTGAACGTTTTTTAATTAATGCATGTTTCGATTTTGGCCCACCGTACATGAATAATTAAAACGAAATTTGCATATTAATTTTACTTTTTTTTTTATTAAATGGCTTTCTCGAAAGTTGTTTAATTTTATTTACGACGGTTTTATTAGTAATAAATATACATAACTTGCAGATTAACTTACGTAACAAACTCCTATATTCATATATTTTTAGTACGTATATTAGGGGGCTCGCCCCCTATTCAATACCTCGCTCTTTACCCTAAAGTTCGAATTTTGTTCCAATTCTTTAAAAATGACCCGTAATCACAAAGGCCGTTAATTAGCATAAATAGCCCTTATGGAATTGCTAAAAATACTTTAGCGTAAAGAGCGAGGTATTGACTAGGGGGCGAACCCAATCATATACGTAACAACTTCTTTTAGTTTTAGTTTTGATGTTGCTCCTTACTTTCAATTGAAAAACTTGTTTTTTAAAATTTAATTTCTGATCGCTTCTTAAATAATGCTTGGAAATCTGGCAATGTCCTTCATAGCAATGTCCCTTCCCCCATAAAAACCTCCTGCAGGGAAGGTTCTTCCCACATAACCCCCGACCCATCCCCCATCCTAATACCAGAAAAAATCCCCCCTGAAAACGTCAGTATACTTCCCAATAACCAACACTATATGTAAACATTGGGCAAAGTTCATAACTTGCAGACCTCTTTCGGGGACTGTGGGGGATTAATTCATCCTCAAAGAAATAGTTATCATATTTTTCGACCATGCTGAACAAAATGGGTATCTCAAAATTTTGATCAGGTGACTTTGGGGAAAAAATGAGCGAAGGAGGGGGCCTAGTTGCCCACCATTTTTTGGTCACTTAAAAAGGGCACTAGAACTTTGAATTTCCGTTCGAATGAGCCCTCCCACGATCTTCTAAGATCACTGGGTCGGTACGGTCACCCCTGGAAAAATAATAACAAAACAAAAAACAATTAAACACGCATCCGTGATCTTTCTTCTGGCAAAAAATACAATATTCCACATTTTTGCAGATAGGAGCTTTGCAGATAGGAATTTCTACAGAAGGGTTCTCTGATACGCTGAATCTGATGGTTTGATTTTCTTTAAGATTCTATAACTTTTAGGAAGTGTTTCTTCCTTTTTTTGAAAATCAGGCAAATTTAACATTTGAAAATCGCGTAACTTTTGATGGGTAGGACTGAACTTGATGAAACTTATATATTTAAAATGGGCATAAAAATCTGATTCTTTTGATGTATATATTGGTATCAAAATTCCGTTTTTTAGTATTTCGGTTATCATTGAGCCGGGTCGCTCCTTACTTACAGTTCGTTACCACGAACTGTTTGATATATTCTCCATGTTTATGCTTAAGGAAATAAAAAAGAGAGGATATAGTCTTGGTGACTATAAACCGAAATATACTGTTCAAGTACTTTTAGAGCTTGCTGAATCTTGTATGCTTGTTTATGGTGATAATTGCGAGAAATAACTTCCTTCTTTGCTATTATGAATAATTTTGGTTTATGAAGTTTATAGAAGGACTCAAAATTATAGAAAGACAAATATTACTTGGAGGAAAACCCAGATAACCAGATAAGAATAATAACTGAAACATAGTTTGGATAATTCAAGAGTTGGAGTACCTATATTAGCTTTTGCCAATAATGCGTCGGCAGTTTAAAAGTATTTGTTATTCATGCCGGATTTTTCTTCTTGAGTCTCCTGCCAGTTATCCAACATAGAAAAAGACGATGTTCACTGCCTCCATGATTGACGGTCTCAAGCCAATGCGAGGGTGTCGTATGGGAGGACGTTCCCCAGGATAAAAAAAAATAGCCAAGACTGTTCCGCCACCTAAACCGAAATCTCCTTTGTGAGTGTTTCCATCCGTGGGATAGAGATTCTTGATGACTAGTGCGATTTTGCAGGAGTTTCTGTTGACATTCTGAGCAGATGACCGAATCGCCCGAGTGCCCAAATAGTCAGTTTCCGAAGGAGCAGTAGCTGGTCAGTCAGCGATAGGAGTCTGGCGTTTGACATGAAGTGTCACCATTTCAGTCTGTCAATTCTCTTGAGGTGCTTTGTTTGCACAACTGACCTACGGATTGATGAAGCTGTCGGCCATATTTCATATCCATACAAAATGACTGACACCACAGAGGCATTGTAGATCCTGGTTTTGGTTTTAGGCGAATGTTTGGCTTTGACTAGGCCGTATGACTCAACCGAGCAGTGACTGATAGTGCCTTCGCTAGACAATATTGGTGTTCAACCTTGATTAAACTGTCACTAGCTACAATGGAACCAAGGTCTGTGAATGATCTGATGATTTCGAGTGGATGACCAGCTTTCACAAACGATGAACCAGTATACGACGGTTCATTCAGCTCAGCAAGCATTACTTGGATCTTAACCCCAGTTGATTTTCAGGCCAAATTTTCTGGTCTCTTCGCTTAAAACTGTTAAGATTGTTTCCAGCTCATGTCTGGATGTACACACAAGAGCAAGGTCGTCAGCGAAGTCTCAGAGTTGCTTAGAACTCTTATCACCAAACTTTAGTCCGAGAATTGGAAGTTTTGAAGTATGGTCCACAATGTATGGAATGATGTAGTTAAACAACTTCGGAGCTCCGACATAAGCCTGTCCTACTCTTGTTGTAACTTTGTTCCTCCAGTCCAAATACCTGGATGGAGCTTTGTAAGTCTGTATGCATCTGTTTGATGAGTCGTGTGTATTTCTCTGGCTTGCTAGTTCTTTGGAGGTAGAACCATAGGGAGTTGTGATCTTCTGAGTCAAATACTACTTTAAAATCAACAAATACAATTAATGTCATTGGACGAAATTCACGGACGTTTTCAACATTTGGCAGACCGCTCGGCTATTGATCTATTTGGCTTGAATGCTGCTTCTAGTACCTATCAATGTTTTCGGAAGAGCTTAAATTCATCTGTCAAGGAAAGTCATGCTTGATCACATACGCGAATTCATATTTGGTCGAATAAGTATTCCTTGTATCGTGGAAACATGATATCTTAGATTTGAGTTATTATGACCATTTTGTTAGGGATTGATCTATATTTTATCTTTCTGAAAACATTTTGATGCTGGGTGTGTAGGTTTTTTCGCTATCTGGACCCAAGAACATCATATTACACGACCACAAACGTTGGTAAAATTGCATTAAGAAACCCTAGATGCTTAGATTTCCCGTCTACAGAATCCGTGTGATTACGAATATTGGCAGCCTGTCATGGGTCCATCAGTTTGATAAATAAAACAACTATATTGATTATATAACGTAAATTCTGCCCACAAAGAAAACACGCTCGGAGATTGCTTAAAATAGCACTCTTCTGAATCCAAAGACATTATACCGTATAACTTTTTGAATGGAGATTCTTCATGTCGAGTGTGATTTCTCATCATAATTCTTCAGTAGGTTATAATAAATAACCTGTTTCTTTACTAGGGTTCCATTCAGAAGAAAATTAAGACACACATGTACAATTACGGACATCTTTATCTTGTGCCTTGTTTACGTGATTTTAAAGTTTTAATTAATTAGTTCCATTCAGAAGATTATTTGAGACATAAACTTTTACAATTGCACACATCTTGGCCTTGTGCTTTGTGATATAATTTTTAGATTTTTATTTAATTGTGAGCAGCATCCACAAACAATGAACCAGTATACGGCAGTTCATTCGGCTCAGTAAGTAATTTATTTTATTTATTCTTTTCGTCTCTTTCACTTAGCGTTTATGTTGTTAATTTTTTTTTCATGTTTTGTTTAGGCTAGATTTGTTTATTTTTATTTTTTCCCATTGATATAGGCTTTCTGGCGTGAAGCTGAAATATTCCAACTTTTTATTATTTAATGTTTTTTTTGTCTTTGTTTTGTCTTGTTTGAAATATTACACCCTTTTTTCTATATTTGATTTGCTTAAATTTGCAAACAGAAACAAAACTAACAATATTTATTTCTATGGGAATTCAAAAGCCGAATCAAGACCGGGGAGATGGCATAAGAATCTAAGAAACAAATAAGTATTATTGCGTAATTATAAAAATAGAGATTTCACTACTCATGAGACTTAAGCCCAGTAGCTTTGCTTTAATCTGACACGAGCAAGTGTGACTTACATAACAGTAAATTACGATTATTTGGATATGTAATCTTTTGATGCTGAAATACACTCCTTGAGGTCGGGGTTTTACATCTACTATGTTAAATATGGCTCTCAATTTTTATGCTACATTATATAAATTTTAGGTAATTGTTCGTCCGTGCTGCAGGGCTTAGAAGTATCAACGAGTACAGAAATGCCTCGTTGGGACTGGGCCTTTTCTGAGTGTCCAGATATCGATGAATGCAATCTTCTGTTAGCAGATTGTCATGCAGATGCCCTTTGTGTGAATATCCATCTTTCTTATTCTTGTATCTGTAAGCGTGGTTTCACTGGCGATGGAAAAGAAAACTGCACTAGAACGTAAGCATTACCTAGCGATATAACATAAGGCTTTCCTTACGCGGAATTGAAAAGTTTCTACCTTTGACAACTTAAGTAAGATCTTCTATGATTTATTTTAATACTTATTTTCTTATCAATTTTCACGAAAAAAATTATTTCCTTTATACTACTTCTGACAGAAAAAGTATTTTTATGACACATTCCTTTGACACGATTCAGTAGTAAAGTTCAAGTACATGATGCATTATTTATAACTTTATTAGGCAGTTTTTCCATTTTATCGTGTTAGCTAAAAATAACCCATACAAAGAAATGTTATGGGGGGTGGGGTGACACTGTTTTTTGACGACATTGGTTGACGAAAGCTGAGGGTAACGGTTACAAATCTGAATGCCGTTTCAAATACTGCAGCTAATAAAGTATAATAAATCCGTGACAATTGAAAACAGAGCTTAACTTTATCATGAAAAAGCAACTTTTTAAATCGAAAGCAAAAACCTATATCAAACATTTCGTGGTAACGAACTGTAAGTAAGGAGCGACCCGGCTCAATGGTAACCGAAACTCTATAAAAGGGGTTTTTGATAGCAATAGATACATCAAAAGAATCAGATTTCAATGCTGATTTCAAATATATAACTTTCATCAATTTTAATGCTACCTATCAAAAGTTACGCGCCTGAGAAAATTTGGCTGATTTTCGAAAAAAGGGGGAAAGACCCCCTAAAAGATGTAGAACCTTAATGAAAATCACACCATCATATTCAGCGCATCAGAGAACCCTACTGTAGAGGTTTCAAGCTCCTATCTAGAAAAATGTGGATTTTTGCATTTTTTGCCAGAACAGAGATCACGGATGCGTGTTTATTTGTTTTTTGTTTTTTTTTTCCAGGGGTGATCGTATTGACCCAGTGGTCCTAGAATATCGTGGGAGGGCTCATTGGAGCGGAAATTAAAAGTTCTAGGGCATTTCTATGAAGGGGGTGCCGGATTTCCAAGCATTATTTAAAAAACGATCAGAAATTAAATAAAAAAAAAACAAGTTTTTTCAAATGAAAGTAAGAAGCAACATTAGAAATTAAAACGAACAGAAATTATAACGTTTGTGAGGGGGTTCTCCCCCAAGTCATTACCTCGCTCTTTACGCTACAGTTTTTTTTTTTAGTGCTTTCAAAAGAGCTATCTATTCTAATTAAACGGCCTTTGTGATTCAGGGGTTTGTGAATCAATTTTTTTTTACTTTTATTGTAAAGAGCGTGGTATTGACTAAGGGGGGGAACCCCCTCATATACGTAATAAAAAAACAATAAAAAAACAAGCGATACGGCTCAATAGTAATCGAAACTTTTAAAAACGGAATTTTGATGTCAATAAATAAATCAAAAGAATGTGTTTATAATGCTGAATCTAAATATATAAATTTTATTAAGTTTAGTATTACTCATCAAAGACTACGAGCCTGAGAAAATTTACCCGATTTTTTAAAGAGGGGGGAAACATCCCCTACTAGTGAAAGAATTTTAATGAAATCACACCGTCAGATTCAGCGTATCAGAAAACCCTATTACATAGGTTTCAAGCTCATATCTGCAAAAATCTGCAACTTTGTATTTTTTGCCAGAAGAAAAATATACGAATATAGAAGTTAGTTACGTAAGTTGATTTGTAAAGACATCCATTTAGCAAAAGAAAAGTAAAATTTTTATCCAAATTTTGTTTACTTATTCAATGACGGTTAGCCAAAATAAAAGCTGCATTAACTAAAAAACGATCAGAAATTAATTAAAAAAAAAAACAAGTTTTTTAAACTGAAAGTAAGGAGCGACATTAAAACTTAAAACGAACAAAAATTATTCCGTATATGAAAGGGCTGTCCCTCCTCAACGCCTCGCTCTTTACGCTAAAGTTTGACTCTGTCTCACAACTTTATTTTTTAAAACAATAAAAAACTTTAGCGTAAAGAGCGATGCGTTGAGAAGGGGACAGCCCCTTTCATATACGGAATAATTTTTGTTCGTTTTAAGATTTAATGTCGCTCCTTACTTTCAGTTTAAAAAACTTGTTTTTTTTTATTTAATTAAAACATGAAACTGGCAGAAATTTACTCATATAAAATGTCATATTTAGACTAAAAATAAATAAACCCAGGAATGGAGAAAGAAACCCAGAAAAAAGGAAATAAACTATAATGAACAATGAAGTCAAGCTTAAAGGAAATAGAAATAGGCTACCATAAATGAAAATAGAATTAAGATAGAATTTATGTCTTAAAGACTATCGCAAGCTCTAATATAGCAAATTCACCTCTTTTGTCTTGTGAAGAAATAAAAAAAAAAGAAGAAAAACCACCAAGAAAAAATTTAAGAAGTTTAGTATAATATAGACTACACAATGAGGTCCCAAATGAGAAAAATTAACTTTAAAGAATGGATGTTAAAAAGGGGGCAATTCAAGATTTATTATATTCAATTTGCAGGTTTTTATTTTCTGGGGGTTTCTTGGAGGTCTCTTGTTTTGTGTTCTGTTGTAACTAAGAATCGATTTCACGTCTGGACTTCAGTAAGGAGCTATTCCTCGCTCCCTGCTTTTTTAAAGTCATGCTAATTAGTGTTTCCCACCTCAAGCACTAGCTCTGCTTCTTGGGTGGTTTGTTTGTTATTTGTGCTTCACTGAAGACGATATATATTTTAGACTATTTGTTTTTTTTATTTATATTAACATAAAAAAGGTAACTAACTAGTCAAAATTTCAGAAAAGAACATGTTCTCGTTATAGTTGCGTCTATGAAAATCCATATAGTTTTACTATGTTAATGCGACAGCAATTTCTATTAGTTTTTCTCGTCTTAAAATCCATTCCTTTCAAAAATATGAAGTAGTGATAGCTTAATAATATTGTAGCAATCAATATAATTTTTTTTTTAACACGATAATAATACTTATCAATGTTGATTCATTTTAAATCCTTTGCTATAAAAGTATATTATTTTCATTTTATTATTACCAAAACGTAAAGGAAGCTAAAAGAGCTTGTTACTAGAGATAAAATTTTTTTGATACTTGATGGCTAAATGTGACCTGTGGCTACGTTAGTATGCCCAGTTTACATGGAAACTATGTATCAACGTCTGAATCGCCAAAATTTTTGAATATGTTTGTTAGCGAAATGACTTTCAACTAAAATTGAGTAATGTTAAAAGAAAAATTGATAATGTCTATACCCAAAACCTTTTTTTAAATACCAGTTCCGCTTTAAATAAAATTTTACTGCTTTATTGGAAAAATGTCTTTTCCTCGTAAATATAAAAGGCATATTTAAAAAATCAGTTACTGTATCAATTTAAGATTTGTCTTATATTTTTTTTACCTTGTTTAGTGAATTTTAAGTAGGGTCCATTAAGGACTAAAAATGCTTGAATTATCGACATTTCTCAAACAGAAAAAACATGATTTGCCTTTGTAAGGTATTTAGAAGCTCGGTCAAAATGAATTATCGCTGAAGATTCATAAAGCACCTTGAAATAAATCAATTAAATTAGTTGAATTTGGATGTTTTATTGGTTTTTATGAATATAGCTGCTTCCTTACTTTACTAGCTGCTATGAAGAGTGTCGTCATGGCTCTTGTTCAGGTCACCCAGATTACCGCTGCATATGCGACCTCGGATGGACTGGGCCGAATTGTGATATAGACTGTCAATGTTACGGCCATGCTACATGTAGTCTTGGCGTGGGCATTTGCGATGAATGCCAACATCAGACGTCTGGGTTGAGATGTCACTTCTGCAGGTAGAGTATTTTGTGTCTCCTTGTTTTGAATAGTTTATTTATTAATTCGAGAACCTTACTACAACGACAAATTAAAGAGAAAAAAGTAGTTCGAATATTAATATTAAAAAAAAAAAAAAAAATAACAACTCATTTATTGTTCAAACAAGAATACTTGAAGTAAGATACTGTTTTTGTGTGTGTTTTTTTAGTTTTTTCAAAAAGTTTTAATAGTATCATTTCTGGGCCTGCCATGCTGTATTTATTGATCAATCTTGTGTTGTTGTTATTTGTCTATAGGTGTATATAGAGTAAATATTTGGCAAATTAGAAAAGAGGGTACCAGGGCTGCCACTTCTAAGAATTTTTACGCTGCGATTTTAGTCCTGATCTTGGGATCTTGGGAAATACTGTTCTAATCACTCGGTATTCTGGGGCTTACAATATATAAGTATAATTTTTACATATTTATGTTGCTACCTAGAAGAGTCATCAGATATTTGTTACTATTTCCGAATTGTTACAGGTAATGCAAAAATTTATGTGGCGAAATAGGATATGGAACTGATTTTCTTATTTTCGTACATGTTCATTTCATTAAAACCTTTGATTTACAGTTCAAACAGTACTGGAGAAAAAAGAGTCAATGGTTTAATTTAAGTTTTAAAAGTGCTTGACTAAATGATCCACGATTTAAAGACGGGGGTTATTTAGGATGAAGTAAGCAAGATGCAAGTTGTCGCTTGTGTTTCTGTTTTACGACGAGGAACACTAACCGCTCTTCTCGAAAAAACAAAAGCTATGTTAACAAAAAGATAGCTTCAAAACGGCTACAAGAGCTATAAACATTGCATCATGGGGAAAGTATATATATATATATATTGTTTTTGCTTTTCTATTTATGAAGTTGTCTTTCATTTTTTGCATATAATTTTGTAAAATGCGGTATTCTATTTTCAATATAGCTGCAAAGTAACTAAAACATAAGCATTATTAATTTTAATTCACTTCTTCTTACTGAAATATGTTACAATCAATTGCCTGGAAGTTAGTCTTTTATTTTGATTATCGGTGCTTTTATGTGTATTCAAAGCAAATATTGTTAGTAAATATGTATATTTAAAGCTTTTCTTCTTACTTTTTTTTACGAAAAAGTGTTTGAACCCCTATTTTTGTTTCAAGTAGCCCATGACAACCCTGTAGCGGGTTTTCTTCTTATAATATAATTCTTTATTTTAGATCTGGAAGTTATGGTGACCCTAAGAGCCAATCAGGTTGTCAAAGTTGTTTTTGCAATGGTCATGGAAATGTGACAGCTGGTGTTTGTGATACAGGCAGTGGTATTTGCTTCTGTATGAATAATACTGAAGGACCACATTGTGACAGATGTAAACCTGGTTATTATGGTGACCCAAGGTTTGTCGCTTCTTTTATTAGTCTATTTCTGCACAGTCAGCTTCTCAGAGTCGGCTATACCTCAAACTGTGGACTCCGTTTTTTTATACCTTCTCTCTCTATATATATATATATATAAAATCTGGTCCTGCCGCGTAATTGGTTTGTCTTTTCATTGTTTCCTCAACAGTGATGTTGTTGTCAAATTTATATATATATTTTAATATAGTTCTTTTTGATCTTGCCTAGAACGTACTCTGTAGTATCCTGGCATTTATGGGCTCCAAAGTGCTGATTTTGATCATGTCACTACAATTCGTTGATATTTTTGTTTTCAATTTAAGAAACAAGAGTAAAACTGAACCACCACTGTTAAATAAATTCTTACTTACATTACGACATGGTCCGTCAATTCCTAAAAAGACTGCAAAAGTAAAAAAAGATAATGGGGATTTTGAAACAAACGTCAGTGCCGTTAGGTTATCGTTTGCTGATATTAAAAAGGCTTAGAGTCAGTTACTAGAGTTTTGTTAACTTTTGACAAACCAGTGGAGAATGGCGATCTATTCACTAACTTGGTTGTAAGTTTTTTGCTGCATGTATTGTATCACACCTATTGAACCTTTTTGTATTTCCAGAAATGGTGGAATATGCTATCGAGAATGTTTTCCAAGAGCTGTCTTGACTGGAGTTACACACTCCCACTTAGGAAGTCCTGTGTTTAGCTCAAACAAATATGATGATTGTCTTTGGGTTCTTTCTGTGTCAAACGATATGAATGTAAACGAAAACAAGTAAGTACTGAGATTCTTTATTTTATTCTTAAATGATTCTCATTGCTATTTTTATCCTCATAATTAAGACTGAAAACTCTCTCTCGAAGAAGAAGAAGACGAGGGTAACGTCGAATATACTAGAAGAAGAAGAAAAAAAATGAAGAAAGGAAAGGACGTCATTTTTCTATTAATTTTAATGATTTTTTCTCCTTGACTACTAAATAAAAATATTGGAAAGATTTTTAAGAAGTTTCAATAATTCGGTTAAAACCCAAAGGGTTGAAAATTATCCTCTTTCTCGTTTGTCCTTTTGTTTAATTTTTTCCTCTTCGTATTTTATTTGAATTAATTTTTCCTTTTTTGTTTATTTGAAGAGAGGATGGGAAACAAGTTGAACCCGTTAAAGTCGAACTAATTATGGGTTTTATATACGAGTTACCTCTTAACTATTTGGGTAAACAAAAAAAGAAAATAAAAAGAAGAAGCTTGGCAGTGCAAGAACTGATTATGCAGCAGTCCTTTTTTCAAAAAAATAGACAAATTGATGCGGGGGATCTAGGTTCCCGAAGACACTGGGTCTTGATAGTCTTGACATATAACAACAGGGCTGCTGCAAGGTCCCTAAAAGTTCCTAAAACAGCTCTCAAGTCCCTGAAAGTCTTTTTTTGCAAGGTTAAGCAATGTCATTACTTCAGCTAAAAAATCTTTGTAGTATCTTAGTGACCACCAGCGTTCTGACGACTGCAGAATAACTTAAAGGCTACAGTGTCCAAGCCTTCTTGATAATAATGGACGAAGAGATCTGATGTCCTTTGCCTCTTGAGTCACTTAAGCTTCTGCGCTTTTTTGTATTTATTTTTTTTAGATTTGTATTCCCAGAGATTCGACACTTTTTTCTCGGATCGCTCTTAATGTACCAATAACTTCACCAAAGTAGCCATTGACGACACACCCTTGTATACCTAATCTTCGAGTCATTGTTGCGGTGATAACCGAAACCTAGTAAAGAATAATCCTCGGGTCATAGTAGCTGAAAATAAAAGTGGTTTGAAAAAATTCAATGCTCAAAAATACTCAACTAAGAGAAATCCAGGAGCGATAACTGTTATTTACTTTCAACTCAACATTAATTTTTAGTCTCGAAATGTTTCTTTAAAAAAATGTCTGAAACCTTTCGAAAAGGGCCTCAGATCGAAAAGTATACCATTTGAATCACCATGCTCAGAAACCCTTCAATAGAGATTTATAGTCCTTTTTTCAAAACTGTGAAACGGACAGCATCGTCATGTCTCCTTCCCCTTAGGTAATATACGATTGCTATAGCCTGCTTATGTGATGCCTCACGGCATATTGCAATGGGCTTTGACGACGAAGTGAGAGCTTTCGAGTTCAAGTCTCGTGCTTGAATTTTTTTACGGAAGGTGTCAAAGCAACTAGAACATGAGCAGTCTACTTTCTTCAGCACTAAAGTACTGTCCCTATCATCAGCCATAACAAAGACTGTGAAAAAAGAATGTTGTTTCAAGTTACGAAACTTTATCTCGAGAGCCAGAGAGAGCTGAAAAAAAGAGTAAAGAAAAACGACGGAAGCTTGCAGAATAAAACAGAATAAGAATTGCAAATGCTCGCTGAACTTTTTCCAGCAAGTGAAGAATAAAGACTCTTGAAAAGTCATTATAAGAACAAAAAAAATAACCCGAGGGGTGCAAGGAGCAAGCCAGAAATTGGCTTAAAATGGGTATTTAGAAGAAAGACCTGATTGAAATTCAGCTTGCGTAAACCATGTTGGATGGGTTTTATTGCACAACGAACAGAAAAGTAAAAAAGCAGCTTTTGAAAGTACTCAGATCAAGAAATAAAGTTCGCTGCTCCTTGGGTATTTTAGACGTACGTTGTATAGAGCTTATGTTCAGAATTTTTTTCTGGCATTCTTCATTCATCACCTGAGTCTTCTAAGTCAGAAAACTCACAACCATGTTTTTCTACTCTAACTTTACATACTGCGCTCAATGTCAAAGTCATATTCGACTTTAAATTTAACAGCCTATTTGACGCCCGTGCATTATAAGGTTTGCTGGAACTCTCATCAAGTTCAAACGCGTCATTTCAATGTTCAGTTCTTCACAAATGAAAATGTATTTATTGCTGTAAAATTGTTTTATAACTGATACTAGCAACGAACGTATTTACTTATATAGATTCTCAAGGCTCCGAATACTTTTGAACGTTTAACAAATTACAGCGCAACAAACAAAAGCATAATAGCACCTACTGTCAGGCTTGTCAACCATATGACGGTTAAACAACCATTTTTTTTACAAAATACGGTAACTTTTTTACAGTTGCTATTGGTGTTTCTGGTTGTACAGCCCTAGTCTAGTCTGATAATATTTCCCCAAAGAAGCAGAAATATTGGTCTGGACCAGTATTCACTCCATGAAAATTAGATAAATGTAATTGTTTTGAAAAAGACCATTAATATCTCTTAATGTTAGAAAATTCTTTTGTTAGTCTCGTGAACAAACCTTAAATTTGACATTGAAAATATAAATATATTTGATATTAATAATATCCATATCACCGATGATTTTCAAGCAGTTGTCCTTAGAGAGGTTGATGTAACTTATATCATTCTAGAAGTAATCAGACATGCTGTACTTCTACGCAAAGTTAAAGTCTACCCAAAACAAGGTGAAACGAACATTTTGAAGAATGACAAATATATTATCAAAAACAAACCTATAATGAATTTTAAAACTAGCCTCTGGAATTAGTAATTTTGAAATTTAGAAAATTAGAATTTTGATTTTTTTATTTTTCCACTGATTTCTTCAAATACAAGAATATTTGAAATAGGGACTATCTTATCTTGTTAGACCTGTAGTTTCTTGCACGCTTATAGTAAAACTGTAAAAGTAATAAAAACTGAGCCGAAGGAACTTTTATGTTTGTTGCAGTACAAGTCACTCTTTCTCTTTGTAAGCAAGGTAGAAGCTGTCTTGGTATTTGTTTAAAAACCAACTTTCAAGATCTTGAAACTCCCATTATGCATTTACGAATATCCAAAACATGCGCCAATAACATCAAAAAGAGTATTAAAGGAAAATTTAAAAGCTCCTGGAAAGACAGGTGGTATTTCTGTTGGCTGCGCTACCCTTCTTCTTCTTTCTTGGGCTGCCAATTGTCTCTGTAGATCTCTTTCTAATGTAACGACTCCCTGGCGACTGCAAGGCTTGTATCTCTTCTCATCTTGCCTTTCAATTGTTGCATGTCTTTCTTTGGTTCTTGGCCTGTTCAGTGAATTACAATAAATGTAGTTATTTTTCTGATGCATATATTCTTCATTTCTCAAACTTGGCTCGTGTTGCTTCTTGTATTGCCAATAAACTTCAATGTATTTTTTAACTGCCTTGTATTCAATGTTTCGGGAATGGGTTGAAGTTTTGTCTTCATTCCTTTGTCTTTGATGTAGCTTGTCATTTGACGTTTTTCTTTCTTGGGACGTATATATTCTTTGCTTTTCGATATTCGGCTGGTATTCCCCCTTTTCTTGTTTATCAGCTAATTTGTTGTTATTCTTATCAGTGTCTATAAGTCTTTGACTCATCTTTAAATATCTACTGCCAAATCTGAACATAAAGTCTTTTTTCTTCATTACAGACTGGTATCTTTTTACTTCTATCTTGCTGGTAACTTCTTTTAACTTTTCTGCTGATAAGTTCAAGTATTTTTCAGCACTTGAGCCTCGAGTCTTCATAACACCGTAGTATAAATGGTATAATTGATATATTTCACTTTTGGACACTGAAATGTGTATGATGAACATTGAAGTGTCCTCTTTAATGATGAATGACGTCATCTAAATCTGCCCAGTTACAGATCTACCCAATGCAGTAATTCTACGCAGTTATTCCTCTTTAATGCACTGCGTAATTATTTTCTCCGCCCATTTTGGAATGCTTTCATCAATTTCTGTTAAAAGAACTTTTTGACTTCGATTGATCTGTACGTTATGGCTCCATAGCAACAGGTAAATTTAATCATATCTTAGTTGATGTGACGACATGATATCTGTGATTTGTTCAGGCGCTTTTATATGGAACAGTGGCGCTGCAATTTTTTTGGGAAATGTTCCCAGTAAAAGCAAGTACTCTTTTGTATGGAAACAGTACTGTTGAAACTTGTCTTTCGGAATTGTTGCAAAGTCCTGCTTACATCGTGATTTATATTGTTTGTTTTTTTGTTTTTTTTATGAGTGTATAATACATCATTTGTAGGGGCACTTTTATGTTATAGCGACCCTACTCGAGAATTACGCTGTGTAAAACTCGAGAACAAATCTAGAACTGGTTTTCATCTGTCTATATTAAGAGACAATTAGCTTACGCTCACTGAAAAACTAATGGCGGGAGACAGAATACATTACACTTGTATAATTTGGGCTATATATTTGTAGGTTAAGGGGGTGGGGGTAAAATATTTGGACAGCATGAAGTTAGAAATAATTCTTATTTAATATTATGCAGAATAATTGTAGCTAACACATCTTGCATGCAGACCCGCTTTACTTTACCCCCCCCCCCCTAATGTGCAAATATATAGCCCAAATTTGTTTATAAACTATTATATTTTCATCATGTTTTGGTATATTTCATTAGGATTAACCTAACTTCACTTCTTGAGTGGGGTTACTATAACAGAAAAGTACCCTTGTACGATTTGTGTCTTAATTTGCATACTTAATTTTTTCTTTTACTTAAAAGAGGATTGGTCTGAGTTTTTTTTAAATATATTGATTAAAAAACTTTTTCAACGAAATAAGTTTTCAAAAAGAAGTGAAGAACTCCATTAAACCAAAAGTGAACAAAATATATTATTTAATAAAAATGAACCATATACAGTATATAAAAGAGTACGTTTAATACTTAAGTACCACTTTTGTTTATTAGGTCAACTAGAGGATGTATATGACTAAATTAAACACTATCATTTGTGTGATTTTCAAAAGGGTTTATGTTGTTAAAAATTGCTGAAAAAGTTTCTCCAGCATTTAAATAGCAGACCAAACTATAAATTTTTAAAGGAAAACCGGAAAGATTCAAACTATTATTTTCTTTTTCCCTGAAAAAGACTATGTCAATATAAAACGAAGAGAAATTAATTTAAAAAAAAACTTTTTCCACAAAATAAGTTTAAAGAAAAAAAAGTAAAGAACTCCATTAAACCAAAAATAAACAAAAATAGAAACAAATAAGCTACCAAGCATATAACTACCACAAAACAGTATCAATAAATAAATGTAACCCAAAACAAACAGAAATTAAAATAAGAAACAGAGTAAACTCAAACCGAGCAGAAATTAATCTGAGTAGGGTTCGAAACCCCTATGCCTTCTAAAAGCCAGAATATAATTTGCACTTTACTGAAAAAAATCCTTTTATATGTTTTCACTTTTATAACTTTAAGAAATCAAAAATTAATTAAGATTTTAAGAAATAAACATCAGCATGTGTAAATTAAGCTGACGATGCACATTTTTTTCAGTAAATTCATTTTCATTTTTTGTCTGTAAAGTACAAATTATATTCTGGCTTTTAGAAGCATAGGGGTTTTGAACCCTACTCATACTAATTTCTGCTTGTTTTGAGTTTGACTCTGTTATTCATTTTAATTTCTGTTCGTTTTGGGTTACATTTATTTATTGATACTGATTTGTGGCAGTTGTATGCTTGGTAAATTATTTGATTCTATTTTTGTTTATTTTCGGTTTAATGGAGTTCTTTACTTTTTTTCTGAATAAATTATTTTGTGGAAAAAGTATTTTTTAATTAATTTCTCTTCGTTTTATATTGACACAGTCTTTTTCAGGGAAAAAAAATAATAGTTTTAATCTTTCAAGGTTTTCCATTAAGAATCTATAGTTTGGTCTGCTATTTAAATGCTGGAAATACTTTATATGCCCAAAAGGCATAACTTACAACCCTTTCCATGAGAGCTCTAGGGGGGGGGGGTGTCATCATCACAGAAATAATTTCCAAAACCTTCAACTACGATGAATAAAATTATTACCGCCAAATTTTAATTGGAGGTATTAAGACAAATCATGAGCGTGGAGGGGGAGGGGCTGTTTGCTCTCAAATCACTCCCAATTTTGAAAAGGGCACTATAACTTCCAATTTCAAATCAAATAAGCCCCATCTGATGTTTATACGACCGTCCATTCCATAAAAACTTCATATGCCCTCGTAAAATAACTTACAACCCTCTCCCAAGGGTGCTGGGGGGCTGTGTCATCCCTAGAGACATTATTATAATTGTTTTGGACTATTTTGAAAAAAATTGCTATCTCATAATTTTGATCAGACGCGTTTGGTGAAAGGAGGCGTTGTAGGGGGGGGGATAAATGTCCTCCATCACTTTTGACGCTTAAAAAGGAACTAGAACCAGGGCTTCCTCTATCCCCGAATTTTTGGGGATTTCCCCGAAAATCTATGTGTCTCCCCGAAAAAATTTATTTTTCCCCGAATCCCCGAAAATCACTCAACCACGGTTTGGCCCCTAGTGACTATACATGGCAAACATTACTTTACATACAATAATTTTTCACTACTCTCTTGTTCGTTAATTTTCGTCTCCTGTGTTACTTTGCATAAGAACCAGACCAATACAGTTTAATTATAGACGGTTCTTTATATTTTAACAAAAGTATCACTTTCTTCTATTTAGATTTAATAATTTCGAATACAGAATTCCAAATGCTATAAGATTCTTACATTTACATCATTCGTGGTCAAGTATCTTGACAAAAATTATCCAAGATTCTGGATTTTGAAGTTGAACTTCTAAAGAAAGAGAATTGTTTTGAAAACCGAATCATAAGTTTAAATTTGGTTTTCTTTTGCTATTTTGGCTTTTGGACATACTGTATTAATTTTTAATACTTAATAATTGAATGCATAATATGTTGAAGAAATTGATCTTTTTGCCAGGAATTCTTACCATTTAAATTTTTGTAAAATTTAAATTCTTTTCTTTTTATCTGAGAGTAGTATTTATCATACCACCCTTTATCCTCAATCGTATTCACCCAACACTCCCCTGCAATTAGTATTCTGGTCCCTTCACCTGTGTAATATTTTCAGTGACGGAATATTTTAAACTGCAGTTTTAGGAACTTTTTACGGTCTTGCAAACCTGTTAGTTAGGCAAAGGAAATTTTACGAAAAATATATTCTGCTCAAATTCGGGATAACCAAGTAAATTTTTTTAAATATCTAAGGCCTACCTTTACAACTTCTAATGCTTTAACAATTAATAGCCTTGCATGAAGGCTAATTCTGAGATAAAAAATTTTTTAAAAGAAAAGTGTGGTATAATTTATTTCTTCCTAAGAACTATCCCTAACTCTTACCATAGAAAATGCACAACTCCCTCCCCCTCCTAATGAGGCAAAACTTAGCTACAGACTACGTAAAAGGTCGGGGAATAGAGGATTCAAACGGAAGTAACCCCAAAAATATTATCCATAAGAAAATTTACAATACAGCTTAAAGTAAAAATTTGGGTATTAGGCTCATATTGTTTTCTTGTCAAGTTTTAAATATTTTCGGACTCATTTATCACGAACAGTTGGTTATTAATGCCAAATAATGTTAGTGCGAAGTAAAAGAAATTAGTAAATTTTGTATAATTTGTAGCCTACAGCTATCATGTCCAGGCCTTAGATGGACTGACATAAAAATGAGACTGCAATACGCGTTAAATTTGGAATATGGATGGTCACGGGGTTGGAGGGAGGGCCTGGGTTAAATTTGTTACTATATGGTAATTACGAGGTAGCCAAACGAAAGAAAAGCATAGTAGAAATAAACAATGAAAAAAATGTATGTTCGGAGGGAGTATTTTCCGCACGGGGGTGGGTATTTTCCGAGGGTATTTTTCGCGGAGGATATTTTCCGCGGGGGTACTTTCCTTGGGGAGTATTTTCAGCAGAGGAGCATTTTCTGCGGGGTAAATTTTTGTGAGGAGGGGGGGGGGGTGTTTTCCGTTTTTTCTGTGGGAGGATTTTTTTTGGGTGGGGAGTAAACACTTAAGTCCTTAGAAGCAGCATGAAAAACCAATAATGTCCCAATTGTCGTAAAAATTCCCTTTTTAATTTAAGTTTAAATTTACTTGTTTAGTTTAGTTCTTGTTTGTTTTAAGTTTTAATATTACCCCGTACTTATAGGTTGAATTTGTCTATTTAATTTAATTATCTAGAAACCGCAAACAATATTTGTTTTTGTTTTTAAATATTGTAATGAATTTCTGAGATTAATGACTTAATAAGAAATTGCTACTTGTATTTACAGTTCACATGTGCTCGCTATTTTTCTCTCTCTTTTTTAAAACAATTTCTACTTTTTTGTCACAATCTCAGCAATAAGTGTTTTAGGTTATGGATTTTAACCCCTGGTTCAAGATCTAATACTTATTTAGTACAAGCCTTTATTTGTTACGGGGATACAAGCCGAACCTCCTTCTAAAAGTAAAGCCATAACGAATTTTGCCTCCCTAAGTTTCGCAATAAAATAGTATTTTGGTCTTTACCCGAAAAATCTCCGAATCTTGAAGTCTTGTCCCCGGAAACTCCCCGAATTTTTAAGACTTGTCCCCGAATTTTAATTTTCGAGAGTGGAAGCCCTGACTAGAACTTCCAATTTACAAGCAAATGAGCCTCTTCAACCAATGAAGTTAAACAACCATCCCTTCCATAAAAACCTTAAATACCCCCCGGGCATAACTTACAACCCTTGCCCCTAATCTTTGGGGTTTGTTTCAACCCAAAGAGCCCTGTTAGATGATATTTAGACTATTTTGAATCTTAAAATTTATATAACGTGTTTGTGTCTGGGTGGAGGGGGATATCTGCTCTCCGGTCACTTTGATTCTTAAAAAGAGCACTAGAGCGTCTGATTATCAATCCGATGAGGCCCCTCCAAATTTTATATAACCACTCTTTCTATAAAAACCTTATATGCCCCCAGGGCATAACTTACAACCAGGACCGTGAGGGCTGGGGGAATTGGCTATCTTCGAAAATGTCGCTTCCATGCCTTTTAAATCCGCTGCACAAAAGGACTGTATCGACATTTTGATTGGTAATATTTGCGTGGATCGTGGGCATGGGGGAAGGGGGGGGGGCATTTGCCTTCTGATCACTTTCGATTGATTGGAGGGCAACTAGCCCCCCCCCATGCCCATCATTTCCCCAAACACTTCCAATCAATATTTTGAGACAACCATTTCGTTCAGCGTAGTTGATTTCCAGATAGAAAATATGTTTTTGAGGAGGACACTCCCCCATAACCCTCAGGGCAAGGGTTTTAAGCTATGCACTGGGGGGATATAAGATTTTTATAGAAGGCGTTGTCGTAGAAACTTCAAAAAAGGTTCATCTGATTGGAAATGCAAAGGGCTAGTGTCCTTTTTAATAGTCGAAAGTGATTGGAGGGCAACTAGCCCCCCCCCACGCCTATAATTCCCCAAACACATCCAATCAAAATTTTGAGATATCTATTTTGTTCAGTGTAGGTGATTTCCAGATAGCAAATATGTTTTTGAGGAGAACACTCCCCCACAACCTCAGGGCAAGGGTTTTAAGTTATGCCCTAGGGCCATATAAGGTTTTTATAGAAGGCGTTGTCGTAGGAACTTCAAAAAAGGATCATTCGATTGGAAATTCAAAGGTCTAGTGCTCTTTTTAATAGTCGAAAGTGATTGGAGGGCAACTAGCCCCCCCCCACGCCCATCATTCCCCCAAACATATCTAATCAAAATTTTGAGATAGGCATTTTGTTAGCGTAGTTGATCTCGAGATAGAAAATATGTTTTTGAGGAGGACACTCCCTGCAACCCTCAAGACAAGGGTTTTAAGTTATACCCTGGGGGCATATAAGGTTTTTATAGAAGGCGTTGTCGTAAAAACTTCAAAAAAGAATAATTCGATCGGAAATTCAAAGGCCTAGTGCCCTTTTTAATAGTTGAAAGTAATGTGAGGGCAACTAACCCTTCTCTCACACCCACCTTTTCCCCAAACACATCTAATTTGAATTTTGAGACAGCCATTCTATTAAACGTAGTTTTAAGTTCTGGAAATTAGGTCTTTGAGGATGACAACTGCCCCACAGTCCTCAGGGCAAGGGTTTTAAGTTATGCCCTGGGGGCATATAAGGTTTTATATAGACAAGGTTGTCGTAGAAACTTCAGAAAGGGCTCATTCGATTGAAAATTTTCATGGCTAGTTCCTTTTTTAATAGTCGAAAGGGATTCTAAGGCAACTGACAGCCCTTCCACACCCACTATTTCCCCAAACATATCCAATCAAAATTTTGATATAGCTATTTTGTTCAACGTAGTTGAAATTTCTGGAAATTATATGTTTAAGCAGGACATTCCCCCCACAGTCTTCAGGGGTAAGGGTTATAAGTTATGCCCTGGGGGCATATATGGTTCTTATGGAAGGAATGCTCGTATAAACTTCAGAGAGGGCTCATTTGATTGGAAATTGAAAGTTCTAGTTAACTTTTTAGGTGTCAAAAGATATTGGAGGGTAACCAGCTCCCCCCTCCCCTCAGGGCCCGAGGGCAGGTGTTGTAAGTTATGCCCTTGGGGAATAAATGGTTCTTATTGCAGGGATGCTCGTAAAAAATTCAGAGATGGCTCATTTGATTGGAAATTGAAAGTTCTAGTTCAGTATTTTAGATTCAAAAGAGATTGGAGGGCAACTAGTCCCTCCCCACGCCCCTTTTCCCCAAATGCATCCAATAAAAATTTTGAGATAGTCAATAAGCTGAAAATTGCTCAAAATTCAGGTAACAAAAACTCAGGTGTCGTCACAACCCCCCAGGGCCCGGAGGCAGGTGTTGTAATTTATGCCCTGGGGCATATATTATTCGTATGAAAGGGATTCTCTTATTAACTTCAGAGAGGGCTCATATGATTGGATATTGAAAGTTCTAGCTCACTTTTTAATAGTCAAAAGAGATCCGAGGGAATCTATCCCCCCTCACGCCTTCTTTTTCAAAACCCTTGTGATGAAAATTTTGAGATATACATCTTGTTAAAAAAAAAATAGTTCAAAGGTCAGATAAGAAAAACTCTGGTGTCAATCCAACACCCCAGGGCACAGGGGAAGGCGTTCTAAGTTATGCCCTAAGGGCATGTATGGTTCCTATCAAAGGGATGCTCGTATAAACTTCATAGAGGGCTCATTTGATTAGAAATTGAAAGTTCTAGTTTACTTTTTAAGTGTCAAGAGAGTTAAACTAGCCCCCCCCCCATGCTCTTTTTTCCCCAAACCTGTCTGCTAAAAATTTTGAGATAGCCTGTGTTTTTTAAATTGTTCAAAAATTATATAACAAAAACGCCCCCCAGAGCCCCGGAATAGGCGTTGTAAGTGTTGTCCTGGGGGCGTATATGGTTCTTATGAAAGGGATGCTCGTATAAACTTCTGAAGGGGCTCATTTGATTGGAAATTGAAAGTTCTAGTTCATTTTTTAGGAGTCAAAAGATATCCGAGGGCAACTAGCCCCCCCCCACACACCCTTTTTCCCCCAAGTCCATCCGGTAGAATTTTTATAATAGCCATTTCATGAGAAACAGTCCAAAGGTAAGATAAGGAAAAATCATTTGTCCACAGAACCCCCCAGGGCCAGGAGCCAGATATTGTAAGTAATGCTCTAGGGGCATAAAAAGTTCTTACGTAAGGAATGATCGTTTAAACTTCGGAGAGGGCTCATATGATTTGAAATTGAAAGTTCTTTTTCACTTTTTAAGAGTCAAAAGAGATTGGAGGGCAACTAGCCCCCCTCCACGGGCTAAATGCATTAGATAAAAATTTTGAGATAGACAATCTGTTGAAAATAGTTCATGGTTCTGATAATAAAATACTCCGGTATCGACACAGCACTCAAGGTCCTAGGGGTAGGTATTGCAAATTTTGCCCTGGGGACATAAATGGTTGTTTTGGAAAGGATGCTTGTATAAACTCCCTAGGGGGCTCATTTGATTGGAAATTGATGGTTGTAATTCACTTTTTAAGGGTCAAAAGTGATTGGAGGGCAGCTAGCCTCCCCCCACACTTCATTTTTTTCCAGAGGCACTTTATATAGAAGGGGTCGTCGTATAAACTTTAAAGGGGGCTCATTCGATTGGAAATCGAGAGTTCTGGTGCCCTTTTTAAGAGCACCAGAACCAGAACTTTTTAAGAGCATCACAAAAGTGATCAGAGGGTATCTGCCCCCCTCCAAGCCCTTTTTCCCCAAACACATATGATAAAAAATTTGAGGTACCCTAGCCATTTTGTTAAAAATAGTTCAGAGATTATATAACAAAAATTCCTTTACGTATGGTCATTTCGTTAAAAATAGTTCAAAGATCAGATAAGAAAAACTCCTGTGTCGAGACACCCCCCCCCCCCGGGCCGGGGCAGGCGCGGTAAGTCTCGCTTTGGGGACATATATGGTTCTTATGGAAGGTATGTTCTTATAAACTTAAGAGAGGGTACATTTGAATCGAAATTAAACGCTGTAGTTCATTTTATCAGAGTGAAAAAAGATTAGAAGGCACTATCCTTATCTAACCAACACGCCTTTGTGTTTATTATATGAGTAAGCCCATCCAATAAATTTTTGAGGCGACTATTTGGTTAAAAATGGATTAACAATCATATATTAAAACTCGAAGGTTGACAAAACCCCCCAGGACCCTGGGACAGGCGTTGTAAGTTATACTCTGGGTATATTTATGGTTCTTATAGAAGTTATACTCGTATAAACTTCGGAGAGGGCTCATTTGATTGAAAATAGAAAGTTCTAGTTCACTTTTAAAAAGTCAAATGAGACCGAAGCTTAATCTAGTTCCCCCACGCCCTTTTTCCCCACCCATCCGATAAAAATTTTGAAATAGCAATTTTGTTAAAAATAGTTCAAACATCAGATAATAAAAACTCCGAGATTGACAAAAACAACCATTTTTTCACTTTGATATTGTTACTTTGATATCAGTTTTGTTACTTTGATGAATATTTGATTTTTTTTAAAGTTTGATTTTGATATAAGGAATTTTTAAAAACTTGAAATTTTTTGCAATCAAAATCGAACAAAAATGAATTAAAAAACTTTCCGGAAAAAAAGTTTTTCAAACTAACATATAGGGCATTATAATATAAAGCTCAGCAGACTCAGAATCCTTTTAAAATTCAAGATAAAAATAACCAGAAATTACAATTGGAAATTAAAGAAACCCCGGAATATAGTTAAATTGAAAAAAGAATCATAGCAAAAACGTTCAACAAGAAGTAATATAAGTGAACGGATAGATCTTTAAGTGAATAATGCTTAGATTGAATATGAATATCAAGCTTAAAACAAAAAAAATAATTTCCTATTGAAGCATAAATGAAACTTAAATCGAACAGAAATTAAATAAACAATCAATGCAAACAAACATACAATAGATATTAATATAAACTAATAAATAAATCTTAAAACGAGTGAAACTTAAATTGAATATGCAAATCAAGCTTGAAACGAACAAAAATCACCACAAACAAGAGTTTGGGTATGACCTCCTTCTCTTACTGTAAAAGTCAGTAGAAGTGGGGGTGCCAGTCGTGACAGGGCTCCTTATATGGGCATAGAATACTGACAGGGCTCCATATATGGGCATAGAGTCATTAGGGAGAACACGTGGTTAATGGGGTCAATGACCTAAATTGCCAAGTGTCAACCACAACAACATCGACCTCGACATTCGCTGAGAGCGTGCACTTACAACAACAACAACATCGACCTTGGAACACCTGTGCTGTCGACCTCAATTCACCTATCGTGAATCAATAATTCCCCTTAGAAACAACAAATTAATTCACCTTTCTTGACAGATCAATCAATCAATGACATCATCTGTTAGACTTTAAAAATTTTCGCCTAGAAAACGATTCTCCAGGAATAGATCCATATCATTAATGTCATTGCCTCGGAAACACCTCTTTTGGTTGAACTCCAAAGGATATTAATAACCAAAGGCCATGGAAACAATCCTCCAAGAAACATCTTAGCGATGAATTGTTTTAGCGCGGGAATCAGGTTTCTTATTAATTTGAAATGCATTAGCGCAGAGATGCCAAAAACAAAAGGAACACGCTGAATTACGTTTAGGGATTATTTGAGCGAAACTGTTTTAGACAGGTTATGGAATTATTTCGGCGAAACAGTTAGAGACATTTTAAAAGATGATTTTTGAAGAGATTTTAGAAGAGAATTTGATGGTGAAACTCTGTGGTCGTTATAATACACAAGTTTCATTT
The DNA here is from genome assembly GCF_049724085.1 of Artemia sp. Qi Xiang Cuo. Lineage (NCBI taxonomy): Eukaryota > Metazoa > Arthropoda > Branchiopoda > Anostraca > Artemiidae > Artemia > Artemia sp. Qi Xiang Cuo. The sequence continues at coordinate 27,683,391 of NC_142814.1, read as the reverse complement.
GAACAGTGTTGTGAGGTCCTCTACCCCAACCCCAAAGGGTTCCAATCCTCCTACCCCAACCCCGAAGGAAGCGCTCGGTCCTCAAAGGCCCCCCAAGCTCCCAAAGGGCCACCGGCGCCCCCAAAGGGCACCCCGGACCCCAAAGGCCCTCCCCTGGTCCTCAAAGGCCCATCGAGCTCCCAAAGGACCAACGGGGTCCCAAAGGCCCTCCACAGGTCCCCAACTGCCCCCCAGGCCCCCAACTGCCACCCCAGACCCCCAAAGGCCCTCCCTGTGCCCCAAAGGCCCTCTTTGTGCCCCAAAGGCCCTCCCTGTGCCCCAAAGGCCCTCCCCCGGCCCCCAAAGGCCCTCCCTGTGCCCCCAAAGCCCCCCCCGGCCCCCAAAGGTCCCCCGGGCTCCTAAAAGACCACTCAATCCTCAAGGATCCATATCTTGAGTAAATTTAAACTGGAGGATCAATTATGTTTCGCCGCAAAAGTTGATATAGCACATGTGAATAGACTTCAATGTGCTTTAAGTGCATTAGTGAAACATATCGAAGACAATAAACTCTATCGCTAATTGTATATGCATAGTATTATTGATGTTGTTGTTGTAATTATTCAATAAAATTTTTTCGAAATCGAAAATGTTCCCTTTCTTTTCTGGTCAGGTTAGGCTAACGAATCAGGGTCAGTCTAGAGTGAATCCAAATGATTTACCAGCACTAGTGGTTCACGTCAGATGCCTATACACTGAAGAAGAAGACATCTAAAGTGTAGAATAAAGACACTGTTGTATACATTTTTTTTTTATTAATAGACAAATTCACATACATTTTTTTAAAGCACTTTACTCATAGGACACTAAAATCATTTTGATTTATTTTCAAAGACAGCACTTATCACAACGGTTCATTACTCATGTCAACTATGATAGGGGTTTTACATCTTCTACACTTAAGACGGAATACATTCGCACATGTGCTTATGGTCAACAATTCGAACATTGTAGACCAGCATTTACGACAAAATGGGCTATTCCAAGCCTGAGGGGTATATTCAATAGGAAATTTCAAAGATTTATCCTGAAAGAAGATAAAACATAATTAGAAGCTATAGGTTCACACAAAGGGTGAAACAGTTTGAGACATTTTAGAGGATGATTTGGGGTGAAACTCTGTGGTCGTTATAATTGATTTTGAAATAAGAAATTTTTAAAAACATGAAATTTTTTGCAATTAAAAACGAACAAAAATTAATTAAAAAACTTTCCGAAAAATATGTTTTCAAAGAAAAGTAAAGGTCATTTGAAACTTAAGCTCAGCAGATACAAATACCTTTAAAATTTAAACTCGAAACGACCAGAAATTACTATTAAAGAATAAATGAAACCAAAACGAACAGAAATTAAATAAGCAATCATAGCAAAAAACAAACAAAAAATAATAATATAAATGAATAAATAGATGCCAAAGCGAGTAATGCTTAGATTGAATATGAATAGCAAGCTTAAAATGAAAAAAAATATTTTCCTATTGAACTATAAATGAAACTTAAAACGAACAGAAATAAAATAAAAAATAAATGCAAACAAACATACTATGGATATTAATGTAAATTAATAAATAAATCTTAAAACGAGTGAAACTTAAATTGAATATACAAATCAAGCTTGAAATGAACAAAAACCCCTCAAACAAGTAAACTTGAACATCCCCCTCCCGTGGCCATAGAAGATAGAAAAGTTCAAGTTCTATTCTGAATTTTACCAAAGAACATAATTCAATTCTAATTTATCCAGAGAAAATAAAAAGCTTCCAATTCAGGTTACAGATATCTATTTACAGATTTGGATATCTTGTAATGTCTAAGGACTGCTAAAAATATTTATTTTTCTAGCAAAAAATATAGTTTATTCTAAACAAATGATACCCACAAATGGATGCGGGCTCGGGGGGTATGGGTCCCACATCTCTGATCGACCTAGACTTACGGTGTAATTAGAGAGAGAGAGAGAGAGAGAGAGAGAGAGAGACAAGGGAACAACAATTAAGATAGAGCGATGAAGAGGGGGGTGGGGGGGATGATTTTTGAAATTACACAAATGTAATTTTAATTCTAACATAATTTTACGAGAAATTGTAAATTTTGGTCGAGTGTTACAAGTGTGTTTAAATTTTAGTTCCATGAAGCTAAATCCATTTAACACTTCCTTGGATTTGAAATAGAAAGCTAGAAACGTAAAGTGGGATTTTTGAAAATGCACAAATGTAATTTTTATTTTCTACGACAAATTAGGAATTCTGATTGAATCTTATGATTATGCTTATACTTTAGTTCCTTGAAGATAAAGCAAGTTGACAATTCCTTAGAGACGACATGTAAACCTAGACATAAAGTAGGATTTTCAAAAAATTACAAAATATAATTTTTATTTTAGATATAATTTTTTAAGAAAAGTCCTAAATTTTCATCGAGAGCTATGACTGAGTTTATATTTTAGTTTCAAGAAGCTAAGGCAGGTGACACTTCCCTGGATTTGACTTATAAAGCTCGAAACGTAAAGTGGGATTTTTGAAAATGCACAAATGTAATTTTTATTTTCTACGACAAATTAGGAATTCTGATTGAATCTTACGATTATGCTTATACTTTAGTTCCATGAAGGTAAAGCAAGTTGACAATTCCTTAGAGACGACATGTAAACCTAGACATAAAGTAGGATTTTCAAAAAATTACAAAATATAATTTTTATTTTTGACTTAATTTTTTAAGAAAAGTGCTAAATTTTCATCGAAAGCTACGACTGAGTTTATATTTTAGTTTCAAGAAGCTAAGGCAGGTGACAATTCCCTGGATTTGACTTATAAAGCTCGAAACGTAAAGTGGGATTTTTGAAAATGCACAAATGTAATTTTTATTTTCTACGACAAATTAGGAATTCTGATTGAATCTTATGATTATGCTTATACTTTAGTTCCATGAAGATAAAGCAAGTTGACAATTCCTTAGGGACGACATTTAAACCTAGACATAAAGTAGGATTTTCAAAAAATTACAAAATATAATTTTTATTTTTGACTTAATTTTTAAAGAAAAGTCCTAAATTTTCATCGAAAGCTACGACTGAGTTTATATTTTAGTTTCAAGAAGCTAAGGCAGGTGACACTTCCCTGGATTTGACTTATAAAGCTCGAAACGTAAAGTGGGATTTTTGAAAATGCACAAATGTAATTTTTATTTTCTACGACAAATTAGGAATTCTGATTGAATCTTACGATTATGCTTATACTTTAGTTCCATGAAGGTAAAGCAAGTTGAAAGTTCCTTAGAGACGACATGTAAACCTAGACATAAAGTAGGATCTTCAAAAAAATACAAAATATAATTTTTATTTTTGACTTAATTTTTTAAGAAAAGTGCTAAATTTTCATCGAAAGCTACGACTGGGTTTATATTTTAGTTTCAAGAAGCTAAAGCAGTTAACACTTGCCTGGAAGCTCGAAACGTAAAGTGAGATTTTGGAAAATGCAGAAATTTAATTTTTATTTTATACGACAAATTTGGAATTCTGATCGAACCTTACGATTATGCTTATACTTTAACTCCATGAAGGTAAAGCAAGTTGACATTTCCTTTAGAGTCGACATGTAAACCTAGACATAAAGCAGGATTTTGAAAAAATCACAAATGTAATTTTAATTTTTGACACAATTTTTTAAGAAAAGTCCTAAATTTTGGTCGAAAGCTATGTCTGAGTTTATATTTTAGTTTCAAGAAGCAAAAGTAGTTAATACTTCCATGGATTTGACTTATAAAGCTGGAAACGTAAAGTGAGATTTTTGAAAATGCACAAATGTAATTTTTATTTTCTACGACAAATTAGGAATTATGATCGAACCTTAAGATTATGCTTATACTTTAGGTCCATGAATAAAAATCAAGTTTACATTTTCTTAGACTCGACATGTAAAATTAGACATAAAGCAGGATTTTGAAAAAATCAAAAATGTAATTTTAATTTTTGACATAATTTTTGAAGAAAAGTCCTAAATTTTAGTCGAAAGCTATGACTGAGTCTATATTTTAGTTTCAAGAAGCAAAAGTAGTTAATACTTCCCTGGATTTGACTTCTAAAGCTGGAAACGTAAAGTGAGATTTTTGAAAATGCACAAATGTAGTTTTTATTTTCTACGACAAATACGGAATTATGCTCGAATCTTACGATTATTCTTATACTTTAGTTCCATGAAGAAAAAGCAAGTTTACATTTTCTTAGGATCGACATGTAAGCTTAAACATAAATCAGGATTTTGAAAAAATCACAAATGTAATTTTAATTTTTAAAACAGTTTTTGAAGAAAAGTCCTTAAGTTACATTTGCGTTTATATTTTAGTTCCAAGAAGCTATAGCCATTTAACACTTGCTTAAAGTGAACAGGTAAACCTAGAATTTAAGTAAGATGTTTGAAAATGTACAAATATGATCTTTATTTTTGAAGAGACATTCTGAATTTTATTCGAGTCATGCGATTGTGTTCAAAGAGTTCGTGTTAACGAATTGTAAGTAAGGAGCGACCCGGCTCAATGATAACCAAAACTCTAGAAAACGGGTTTTCGATACCAAGAGATACATCAAAAGAATCAGATTTCAATGCTGATTTTAAATATATAGTTTAGTCCTACCCATCAAAAGTAACGTGTCTGAGAAAATTTGGCTGATTTTCGGAAAAATAGGAGAAATACCCCCCAAAAGGTATAAAACCGTAATGAAAAGCACACCATTATATTCAGCGTATCACAGAACTCTACTATAGAGGTTTCAAGCTCCTATCTACAAAAATGTAGAATTTTGCTTTTTTTACCAGAAGAAAGATCACGGATGCGTGTTTATTTTTATTTATTTATTTATTTTTTGTTCCAGGGGTTTTCGTATCGACCCAGTGGCCCTATAATATCGTTGGAGGACTTATTGAAACGGAAATTAAAAGTTCTAGTTCCCTTTTTAAGTGACCAAAAAATGGAGGGCAACTAGGCCCCCTTCCCACGCTCATTTTTTTCCAAAAGTCACCTGATCAAAATTTTGAGATATCTATTTTGTTCAGCAGGGTTGAAACTATGATAACTATGTCCTTTAGGATGACTTAATTCCCCCACAGCTCTCGGGGGAAGGGCTGCAAGTTATAAACTTTGCCCATTGTTTACATATAGTACTGGTTATTGGGAAGTATACAGGCGTTTTCAGGAGGAATTTTTTTCTGGTGAGGAGGGGGGGGGGGGGTTCGGGGGTTATATGAGCCATTCTGTTGCGAAAACACACAAAAGTTAGAAAAATACAAAATATTCCTTTATTACCTCTGCAATACGGCTAAAAATGAAGAATTCATACACATTTTCAACTAGCTAAGGGTAAGTGTTTTAAATATGAGCCATTCTTTTGCGAAAACACACAAAAGTTAGAAAAAATACAAAATATTCCTTTATTACCTCTGAAAAACGGCTAAAAATGAAGACATCATACACATTTTCAACTAGCTAAGGGTAAGTGTTTTAAATATGAGCCATTCTGTTGCGAAAACACACAAAAGTTAAAAAAAATACAAATATTCCTTTATTACGTCTGCAAAACGGCTAAAAATGAAGAATTCATACACATTTTTAACTAGCTAAGGGTAAGTGTTTAAAATATGAGCCATTCTGTTGCGAAAACACACAAAAGTTAGAAAAAATACAAAATATTCCTTTATTACCTCTGCAAAACAGCTAAAAATGAAGAATTCATACACATTTTCAACTAGCTACGGGTAAGTGTTTTAAATATGAGCCATTCTGTTGCGAAAACACACAAAAGTTAGAAAAAATACAACCTGACCCCCGAATTGAAGGATATGAATTAGAACCATGGGAAAGTAATTTCATCGTATTTTGCATTTCCCACAAGAGGACAGTTTTCGAGTAAAAGTAAAGAGCTACCAAACTAAACCAAAGATATGATGAAATAATAACGAATAATTGTTCAAACTTAAATTTTCTGTATCACGGGAATAGTTTATTTTCGAACCATTATATCTACCAAAGGTTCAATACCTGAGTTAAACTAAGAGGTTTCAATTTCAGGAAAAAATTACATTTTGACAACATATGACAATTTACCAAATTTAAAGTTTTGTTTAGTTTCAAAATGTTTTCTGTCACTCATCTTCTTTTAATCATTCACAAACAATACTAAAGAAAACCACTTCCCACGGTTTATTGATTTTAAATTATTAAGAAGGCTATTATTTCATTGAAATATGCATTTTACATTTTTAATTTTCATGCTTTAGATAAGTATCTTGTCCTTTTGGTGTAAATTGCAGCTGAAGGCTTATTTCATCATATTTTGCTTATTTTCGTTGGAAAACACACTGAAAAGACATATTATTGAACTCACATCAAACATTGCCGGGCTTGCATTTGAAGAACCTTCCATTATTTTCTATCTTGTCCTCTATTTTCAGCATATACTGACTTTTAAAGCTTTTCAGCACTCTTAAATATACTAACCTAACGGTTATTTATTTACGAAATTGCGCAAACTGTTGATTTAGAACAATAATTACCTTTCTATATATCAATTAACACTCACTAGAATTGCCACTTTTCACTCGCGGAGAATGATTTCAAAACAATACTTCTTACATCGCATAGACTATTTGTGTCAAACGAGATATCTTCAATGCAGATTAATTAATTGTTACGTTCGATTTTGTTTTGGACACAGGAGAGCATCAATGGGAAGTGAGAATTTCTGTAAAACTATCAAAGATTGATTAGGTGTATGGTGACTAGCTTAGCCTACGTACGAGAAAGAAAAGTTCTTAGGTGTGGAGCTCCCCCACCGCCTCAACCATCGCTCTTGAAATCCCTTGAATTAGGTTAGAGACAGACAAAAAGTTAGATGTATGGTTAGGTTAGGTTAGATTATGTTAGGTTAGGTTAATTTAGGTTAGACTAGCTTAGCCTACGTAGCCCCCCTCCACCTCCCCCACCGCCTCAACCATCGCTCTTGAAATCCCTTTAATTTGGTTAGAGACAGACAAAAAGTTTGGTGTTTGGTTTGGTTTGGTTAGTTTTTGTTTGGTTTGGCTAATTAACGGCAGCCTATTTTGTTAAGGTTTTTTTTTTTGGGGGGGGGGGGGCTCCCGCCCCCTCAAAAAAAAGTTTGGGGTTTGGTTCGGTTAGGTTAGATTATGTTAGGTTTGGTTAATTTAGGTTATACTAGCTCCCCCCCCCCCCGGGGGCCCCGGGGACTGAAAGCCTACCACGGGTGGGACCCCCCCCACCAAGGTTAAGTTACCTAACATTTCTAAGGTGACCACCGCTTCCCCCAACCTCAGAGGTGCCACTGGGGCCGAAAGCCTGACACGGGTAGGACCCTCACCACCAAGGTCAGGTTAGGTTAGATTAGGTTAAGTTACCTAACATTTCTAGGTTAACTTACATCAGGTTAATTGGCGCGCCACTTAACCTGATGTAAGTTAACCTAGAAATGTTAGGTAACCTAATCTAACCTAACCTGACCGTGGTGGTGAGGGTCCCACCCGTGTCAGGCTTTCGGCCCCGTGGCCCCGGGGTTGGGGGGGGTGGACACCTGGAAGTGATATGGAACTGACCCTGGAGGGTGGGGGGCCCATCCGGTGGAGGCTGGCAGTCCCTGGGGCCCTCCGGGGGCGGGGGCGCTAGTCGAACCGACATTCCCCGAACCTAAAAGAAGCTAACCTAACCTAACCAAACAAAACAATTTTTGGTAAGGGGGGCGGGAGCCCCCCCCCCCAAAAAAAAAAATTAAAAACCTTAAAAAACGAGGCTGCCGCTAATTCACCAAACCTAACAAAATATAAACTAACCAAACCCTACACCTAACGTTTTTTCTGTTTCTAACCTAATTCAAGGGATTTCAAGAGCGATGGTTGAGGCGGTGGGGGAGGTGGGGGGGGCTACGTAGGCTAAGCTAGTCTAACCTAAATTAACCTAACCTAACATAATCTAACCTAACCTAACCATACACCTAACTTTTTGTCTGTCTCTAACCTAATTCAAGGGATTTCAAGAGCGATGGTTAAGGCGGTGGGGGAGCTCCACACCTAAGAACTTTTCTTTCTCGTACGTAGGCTAAGCTAGTCACCATACACCTAATCAATCTTTGATAGTTTTACAGAAATTCTCACTTCCCATTGATGCTCTCCTGTGTCCAAAACAAAATCGAACGTAACAATTAATTAATCTACATTGAAGATGTCTCGTTTGACACAAATAGTCTATGCGATGTAAGAAGTATTGTTTTGAAACCATTCTCCGCGAGTGAAAAGTGGCAATTCTAGTGAGTGTTAATTGATATATAGAAAGGTAATTATTGTTCTAAATCAACAGTTTGCACAATTTCGTAAATAAATAACCGTTAGGATAGTATATTTATGAGTGTTGAAAAGCTTTAAAAGTCAGTATATTTTGAAATAGAGGACATGATAGAAAATAATGGAAGGTTCTTCAAATGCAAGCCCAGCAATGTTTGATGTGAGTTCAATAATATGTCTTTTCAGTGTGTTTTCCATCGAAAATAAGCAAAATATGATGAAATAAGCCTTCAGCTGCAATTTACACCAAAAGGACAAGATACTTATCTAAAGCATGAAAATTAAAAATGTAAAATGTATATTTCAATGAAATAATAGCCTTCTTAATAATTTAAAATCAATAAACCGGGGGAAGTGGTTTTCTTTAGTATTTTTTGTGAATGATTAAAAGAAGATGAGTAACAGAAAACATTTTGAAACTAAACAAAACTTTAAATTTGGTAAATTGTCAAATGTTGTCAAAATGTAATTTTTTCCTGAAATTGAAACCTCTTAGTTTAACTCAGGTATTGAACCTTTGGTAGATATAATGGTTCGAAAATAAACTATCCCCGTAATACAGAAAATTTAAGTTTGAACAATTATTCGCTATTATTTCATCATATCTTTGGTTTAGTCTGGTAGCTCTTTACTTTTACTCGAAGTGTCCTCTTGTGGGAAATGCAAAATACGATGAAATTACTTTCCCATGGTTCTAATTCATATCCTTCAATTAGGGGGTCAGGTTGTATTTTTTCTAACTTTTGTGTGTTTTCGCAACAGAATGGATCATATTTAAAACACTTACCCTTAGCTAGTTGAAAATGTGTATGAATTCTTCATTTTTAGCTGTTTTGCAGAGGTAATAAAGTAATATTTTGTATTTTTTCTAACTTTTGTGTGTTTTCGCACCATAATAGCTCATATTTTAAACACTTACCCTTAGCTAGTTGAAAATGTGTATGAATTCTTCAATTTTAGCCGTTTTGCAGAGGTAATAAAGGAATATTTTGCATTTTTTCTAACTTTTGTGTTTTTTCGCAACAGAATAACTCATATTTAAAACACTTACCCTTAGCTAGTTGAAAATGTGTATGAATTCTTCATTTTTAGTCGTTTTGCATAGGTAATAAAGGACTATTTTATATTTTATCTAACTTTTGTGTGTTTTCGCAACAGAATGGCTCATATTTAAAACACTTACCCTTAGCTAGTTGAAAATGTGTATGAATTCTTCATTTTTAGCCGTATTGTCAGAGGTAATAAAGGAATATTTTGTATTTTTCTAACTTTTGTGTGTTTTCGCAACAGAATGGCTCATATAACCCTCGAACCCCCCCCCTCCTCACCAGAAAAAATTCTCCTGAAAACGCCTGTATACTTCCCAATAACCAGTACTATATGTAAACAATGGGCAAAGTTTATAACTTGCAGCCCTTCCCCCGAGAGCTGTGGGGGAATTAAGTCATCCTAAAGGACATAGTTATCATAGTTTCAACCCTGATGAACAAAATGGATATCTCAAAATTTTGATCAGGTGACTTTTGGAAAAAAATGAGCGTGGGAGGGGGGCCTAGTTGCCCTCCATTTTTTGGTACCTTAAAAAGGGAACTAGAACTTTTAATTTCCGTTTCAATAAGTCCTCCAACGATATTATAGGACCACTGGGTCGATACGAAAACCCCTGGAACAAAAAATAAATAAATAAATAAAAATAAACACGCATCCGTGATCTTTCTTCTGGTAAAAAAAAGCAAAATTCCACATTTTTGTAGATAGGAGCTTGAAACCTCTATAGTAGGGTTCTGTGATACGCTGAATATGATGGTGTGATTTTCATTAAGGTTTTGTAACTTTTAGGGGGTATTTCTCCCATTTTTCCGAAAATCAGCCAAATTTTCTCAGGCACGTAACTTTTGATGGGTAGGACTAAACTATATATTTAAAATCAGCATTGAAATCTGATTCTTTTGATGTATCTATTGGTATCAAAAACCCGTTTTCTAGAGTTTCGGTTATCATTGAGCCGGGTCGCTCCTTACTTACAATTCGTTAACACGAACTCTTTGAACACAATCGCATGACTCGAATAGAATTCAGAATGTCTCTTCAAAAATAAAGATCATATTTGTACATTTTCAAACATCTTACTTAACTTCTAGGTTTACCTGTTCACTTTAAGCAAGTGTTAAATGGCTATAGCTTCTTGGAACTAAAATATAAACGCAAATGTAACTTAAGGACTCTTCTTCAAAAATTGTTTCAAAAATTAAAATTACATTTGTGATTTTTTCAAAATCCTGCTTTATGTCTAGGTTTACATGTCGACTCTAAGAAAATGTCAACTTGCTTTTTCTTCATGGAACTAAAGTATAAGAGTAATCGTAAGATTCGAGCATAATTCCATATTTGTCGTAGAAAATAAAAATTTCATTTGTGCATTTTCAAAAATCTCACTTTACGTTTCCAGCTTTATAAGTCAAATCCAGGGATGTATTAACTACTTTTGCTTCTTGAAACTAAAATATAAACTCAGTCATAGCTTTCGATCAAAATTTAGGAATTTTCTTTAAAGATTGTGTCAAAAATTAAAATTATATTTGTGATTTTTTCAAAATCCTACTTTATGTCTAGGTTTACATGTCGTCTCTAAGAAAATGTCAACTTGCTTTTTCTTCATGGAACTAAAGTATAAGCATAATCGTAAGATTCAATCAGAATTCCGAATTTGTCGTAGAAAATAAAAATTACATTTGTGCATTTTCAAAAATCTCACTTTACGTTTCCAGCTTTATAAGTCAAATCCAGGAAGTATTAACTACTTTTGCTTCTTGAAACTAAAATTTAAACTCAGTCATAGCCTTCGACCAAAATTTAGGACTTTTCTTCAAAAAGTGTGTCAAAAATTAAAATTACATTTGTGATTTTTTGAAAATCCTGCTTTATGTCTAGGTTTACATGTCGACTCGATATGAAATGTTAACTTGCTTTATCTACATGGAGCTCAAGTATAAGCATAATCGTAAGATTCGATCAGATTTCTGAATTTGTTTTTTAAAATAAAAATTAAATTTCTGCATTTTCCAAAATCTCACTTTACGTTTCGAGCTTCCAGGCAAGTTTTAACTGCTTTAGCTTCTTGAAACTAAAATATAAACTCAGTCATAGCTTTCGATGAAAATTTAGCACTTTTCTTAAAAAATTAAGTCAAAAATAAAAATTATATTTTGTATTTTTTTGAAGATCCTACTTTATGTCTAGGTTTACATGTCGTCTCTAAGGAATTGTCCATTTGCTTTACCTTCATGGAACTAAAGTATAAGCATAATCGTAAGATTCAATCAGAATTCCTAATTTGTCGTAGAAAATAAAAATTACATTTGTGCATTTTCAAAAATCCCACTTTATGTTTCGAGCTTTATAAGTCAAATCCAGGGAATTGTCACCTGCCTTAGCTTCTTGAAACTAAAATATAAACTCAGTCGTAGCTTTCGATGAAAATTTAGGACTTTTCTTAAAAAATTATGTCAAAAATAAAAATTATATTTTGTAATTTTTTGAAAATCCTACTTTATGTCTAGGTTTACATGTCGTCTCTAACGAATTGTCAACTTGCTTTATCTTCATTGAACTAAAGTATAAGCATAAACATAAGATTCAATCAGAATTCCTAATTTGTCATAGAAAATAAAAATTACATTTGTGCATTTTCAAAAATCCCACTTTACGTTTCTAGCTTTCTATTTCAAATCCAAGGAAGTGTTAAATGGATTTAGCTTCATGGAACTAAAATTTAAACACACTTGTAACACTCGACCAAAATTTACAATTTCTCGTAAAATTATGTTAGAATTAAAATTACATTTATGTAATTTCAAAAATCATCCCCCCCACCCCCCTCTTCATCGCTCTATCTTAATTGTGGTTCCCTTGTCTCTCTCTCTCTCTCTCTCTCTCTCTAATTACATCGTAAGTCTAGATCGATCAGAGATGTGGGACTCATACCCCCCGAGCCCGCATCCATTTGTGGGTATCATTTGTTTAGAATAAACTATATTTTTTGCTAGAAAAATAAATATTTATAGCAGTCCTTAGACATTACGAGATATCCAGATCTGTAAATAGATATCTGTAACCTGAAGTGGAAGCTTTTTATTTTCTCTGGAGAAATTAGAATTGAATTATGTTCTTTGGTAAAATTCAGAATAGAACTTTAACTTTTCTATCTTCTATGGCCACGGGAGGGGGCTGTTCAAGTTTACTTGTTTGAGGGGGTTTTTGTTCATTTCAAGCTTGATTTGTATATTCAATTTAAGTTTCACTCGTTTTAAGATTTATTTATTAATTTACATTAATATCCATAGTATGATTGTTTGCATTTATTTTTTATTTTATTTCTGTTCGTTTTAAGTTTCATCTATAGTTCAATAGGAAAATATTTTTTTCATTTTAAGCTTGATATTCATATTCAATCTAAGCATTACTCGCTTTGAGATCTATTTATTCATTTATATTATTATTTGTTGTTTGTTTTTTGCTATGATTGCTTATTTAATTTCTGTTTGTTTTGGTTTCATTTATTCTTTTGGTTTCATTTAAGTTTAAAATGACCTTTACTTTTCTTTGAAAACATATTTTTTGGAAAGTTTTTTAATTAATTTTTGTTCGTTTTTAATTGCAAAAAATTTCATGTTTTTAAAAATTTCTTATTTCAAAATCAATTATAACGACCACAGAGTTTCACCCCAAATCATCCTCTAAATGTCTCAAACTGTTTCACCCTTTGTGTGAACCTATAGTTTTTAATTATGTTTTATCTTCTTTCAGGATAAATCTTTGAAATTTCCTATTGAATATACCCCTCAGGCTTGGAATAGCCAATTTTGTCGTAAATGCAGGTCTACAATGTTCGAATTGTTGACCATAAGCACATGTGCGAATGTATTCCGTCTTAAGTGTAGAAGATGTAAAACCCCTATCATAGTTGACATGAATAATGAACCATTGTGATATGTGCTGTCTTTGAAAATAAATCAAAATGATTTTAGTGTCCTATGAGTAAAGTGCTTTAAAAAAATGTATGTGAGTTTGTCTATTAATAAAAAAAAAATTTATACAACAGTGTATTTATTCTACACTTTAGATGTCTTCTTCTTCGGTGTATAGGCATCTGACATGAACCACTAGTGCTGGTAAATCATTTGGATTCACTCTAGACTGACCCTGATTCGTTAGCCTAACCTGACCAGAAAAGAAAGGGAACATTTTCGATTTCGAAACAATTTTATTGAATAATTATTGGTCTTTTTGGTCTTTTGGATTGAGGATTGAGTGGTCTTTTGGGAGCCCGGGGGACCTTTGGGGGCCGGGGGAGGGCCTTTGGGGGCACAGGGAAGGCCTTTGGGGGCCGGGGGAGGGCCTTTGGGGCACAGGGAGGGCCTTTGGGGCACAGGGAGGGCCTTTGGGGGTCCGGGGTGGCAGTTGGGGGTCTGGGGGGCAGTTGGGGGCCTGTGGAGGGCCTGTGGAGGGCCTTTGGGACCCCGTTGGTCCTTTGGGAGCTCGATGGGCCTTTGAGGACCAGGCGAGGGCCTTTGGGGTCCGGGGTGCCCTTTCGGGGCGCCGGTGGCCCTTTGGGAGCTTGGGGGGCCTTTGAGGACCGAGCGCTTCCTTCGGGCTTGGTGTAGGAGGATTGGAACCCTTTGGGGTTGGGGTAGAGGACCTCACAACACTGTTCAAATGAAACTTGTGTATTATAACGACCACAGAGTTTCACCATTAAATTCTCTTCTAAAATTTCTTCAAAAATCATCTTTTAGAATGTCTCTAACTGTTTCGCCGAAATAGTTCCATAACCTGTCTAAAACAGTTTCGCTCAAATAATCCCTAAACGTAATTCAGCGTGTTCCTTTTGTTTTTGGCATCTCTGCGCTAATGCATGTCAAATTAATAAGAAACCTGAGTCCCGCGCTAAAACAATTCATCGCTAAGATGTTTCTTGGAGAATTGTTTCCATGGCCTTTGGTTATTAATATCCTTTGGAGTTCGACCAAAAGAGTTGTTTCCGAGGCAATGACATTAATGATTTGGATCTATTCCTGGAGAATCGTTTTCTAGGCGAAAATTTTTAAAGTCTAACAGATGATGTCATTGATTGATTGATCTGTCAAGAAAGGGGAATTAATTTGTTGTTTCTAAGGGGAATTATTGATTCACGATAGGTGAATTGAGGTCGACAGCACAGGTGTTCCAAGGTCGATGTTGTTGTTGTTGTAAGTGCACGCTCTCAGCGAATGTCAAGGTCGATGTTGTTGTTGACACTTGGAAATTTAGGTCATTGACCCCATTAACCACGTGTTCTCCCTAATGACTCTATGCCCATATATGGAGCCCTGTCAGTATTCTATGCCCATATAAGGAGCCCTGTCACGACTGGCACCCCCACTTCTACTAAAGTCTAAAACCTACTGCATCATTGGCGCTTTACTGAAAACTATATGCGTTTTGAACAGTCTTGGTAAGTATAAACAACATGAAGTTGAATATTTGATTCATGGTGATATTAATTGTTGAAAGATCCATCAATTCAAGAATTTGTTTCATTATAATTTTATTTTTATTTTCAATATTTTAAGAACTGGATAAGAAAATATGTGCAATATAATCCGTTTTCAGTTAAGCGCCAATGACGCAGTAGGCTTTTGGTTTTTATTTACAGTTAGGAAAGAAGGCAGTGTCCAAACACTTGTTTGTAGGGAAACTATATTCGTCTTTAACAACTTTAAAAAGAGCCAATAAATTAAACTGAATGTTCGATGTATAATGGTATTAATTGCTGAAAGCTCATCAGTTCAAAATGTTACTATAATTTTAATGTTTATTTTCATTATTAAGTACAAAAGACAATATTTGTCATAAAATTGGTTTTCAGTAAGGCGCCAATGACGCAGTAGGTTTTAGGCTTCTGCAGTGAGGCGATACCCAAACTCTTGTTTGTAGTTATTTAATTCGATTCAAACTTGATTTGCATATTCAATTTAAGTTTCACTTGTTTTAAGATTTATTTATTAATTTACATTAATATGTATTGTATGTTTGTTTGCATTGATTGTTTATTATATTTTTTTCGTTTTATGCTTGATATTCATATTCAATCTAAGCATTACTCGCTTTAAGTTCTATTTATTGATTTATATTATTACTTGTTGTATGTTTTTGCTATGATTGTTTATTTAGTTTCTGTTCGTTTTGGGTTTTATTTATTCTTTAATAGTAATTTCTGGTCGTTTTGAGTTTGAATTTTAAAAGGTATTTGTATCTGCTGAGCTCGAGTTTAAAATGGCCTTTACTTTTCTTTGAAAACTTATTTTTCGGAAAGTTTTTTTTAATTTATACGCTAAAAGTTTAGCTTTTACCGTGCTGGGAATATAAAGGGTGGGAGAATTAGGTGCCGGCTGTTCCCTGATTAAGTGGGATATTTTTTGTTCGTTTCAAGTTTAACGCTGCTCTTGATTTGCATTAGAGAAAAATACTTGTTTTTTATATATATATTTATTTATTCTTCTTTTTAATTTCCTTTTCAAAGTTATCTTGAATATAAGTGAGGACTGCGAAACTCTCTTCCCCATTTCACCCCCTTTTTATACCTACTTTTATCATAATTTTTGAAGAACTTGTATGTTAGAGACTAGAAGTATGCGAAACCTATGATTTTTATTTATTACAGTGGAAAATAAGAATTTTGTCTATTTTTTATTGTGAGTTTTTGTGAATGAAATAGCTTCAACTTGCCTTCAAGGACGGATGTTTGATACAGCTCGCAAGTCATGTTCATTCATTACCACCTTGCTTTTAAAACCATCTGGGTAGAAATTTGTATAAAACCACTAACAGAGAGCAGAAAGAGCGGGGCGGCAGCCCCTCTGATGTGTATGGTTTTTATGTTTGTTTTATGCTTTAACCATGCTCTTTACTTTCGTTTACAAGAAAAAATTCTTCTGTGCGTATTTAAATTCCGTTTGTTTTTAATACCATATCTAGAGTTTCCACAACACGAGGGGTTCGCCACTTCTTTTTATTTGTTTCAACTTATTGATAATTTTGAAGTAAGTTATATATTAAAGACTGAAAGCATACAAAATCTACAAATTTTCATTTATTACTGCAAAGAGTGTGTATTTTTTCGGTTTTATTAATTTAGCTGTGTGTGAATATCATTACCTTACCTTTAGGGACGGTAGCGTGATGCAGCTCACAATTCATGGTGACTCAGTGCTACCCTGTCCCTACAACTATTTGTACATCTTTGAGGGAGTACCCAGTTTCCTAATGACTGAAAGAGGGTATGGTCAGGATGCTCGTGTTATTGCAACCATCTGTAATCCAGACTCATCATTTCCTAAAATTGTCGAAGCACATTCTGGCATAATGACTGTACGCTACAAGAAGTATAGTGCTGCTCATGGGTTTAATGCAACCTTCCAACTTGTAAAGCATTCAAAAGACAAAAATGAATTGATGCCAAGAAATAGAAGTTGTTCTGAAGATACAGGGCAAGGAAAATTTGATGAGGTTAGTCTTGTATCATAATAGTAAAATTACTTTATTTATGAAATTGAAGGCTGTCTAGATGTTTTTGTTTAATCATATTTTTCAAGTGCTTTGGAATTTTTTTTTAGGTATGTTCTCCCCCTCCCCATCCAGTTATGGTCATTGCTATTGATATAATACGTGCTTTTTTTTTACTTCAAACTTATTTTTCTTCTTGTTTTTTCTTCTATTATTTTTTTCAATTTGACATGTTGACTCCATCATGACTCTATTTATTTCCTTCTCCTTCCTTTCATTTTTCTCTAACCCAGGTCAAATCTTATTCAGTATTATTTTATGTATTATAATTATAATGTTTAATTTTTGTTCGACTTAGCTCAATCTTGCGCAAGTAACTGCAAGCAGGGATTTTTTGCACTGAGTCAGTAATTAGCTCGTTTTTGTACTGAGTCAGATATTTCGGTCGTTTTAGTATTTCATCATTTATATTTCAAAGATTCGATTTAACTCAGTTTTTTCCTTCCAGTCATGTCTTACCTAATTTTGCATTGCCTGAGAACTTAGCTTATCTTTGCACCGAATCAGAACTTAGCACTTCTGCACAGTGGCACCAAAATTCAACTTTTTAATTGATTTAGCTTCTTTTTTGCACCTAATTTGGACTCATTTTTTCACGGCCTTAGCCTCGGTACTTAGCTCCTCTTGGGCAATGAATCAATGTTTTAGTGGCTCAGTAATTTTATAGTTTGATGCAGTTGTCTTTGTGGCTTCATGGATCACGTTTATTGGACCTTTCGATCATTTTGACTTAAATGACTAACTCTTTCAACGATTTAGTTGGGGGCTACGAAGGTAGTTTGGAGGAAAGAGCACATGAGAGGGATGACTTCCCTCTAACCACTGCTGGTCCTAAGTTTTTTACGACCATCCCTTCTGTATGAAGAAGTCAAGGGAAAAAAGATCTGGGGGACACATAGTTCTCTACTTAGTACACATTGCGTTGACTCTTATACGTTATATCGTGTTTACCAATCTACCTCAGTTTTACCTACGTGTTTACCAATCTACCGTGTTTACCAATCTATCGTTTTTACCAAACATCTACCTCGATTGGGGTCCTACGAAGCCTAAACGTTATCAAATAATATTATAAATTAAATGTCTCACTGACAATAAGAAGATAACCTAAGACTTAAAAGCAAAAAGAGATTAATATAATCATGAGGCGGACTTCAGCCTTTCAGTGCTCGTTTTCTTTGTGCTAAATTTTAGCTATATTTTTTATCCCATTTTTTGATAATGAATTTGCTCTATTACGCGTATTTGCTTTATACAGCCATATTTGTACTTCAAATGTAAATGAACTGCTTGTAATTACAAAGGGGCTTTATTTATTACGTTCTAAAATGATTACAGTACAGTGCAGTTTAAATTTTTGATTTAAAACGGGAGGGTTAATGGGGCGATATATTCCTCATGCAACTCCTGCTTGTTGTAATATTTAGCTTCACTTTTTACTTCCATAAGATAAAACCTGTTAAATAAATTATTTAATAGTCTATATAAACTGCTTTTATCAAAAATTTTAATCAATTGACAACATCGTCAATTAAGTCATTTGAGACAGTTTCGTCAAAAAAGATAGTGATTTCGTTGAAGTTCTACATATTCACTGTTCACTAATTTCAGGACTATGGTCGGTGTATATGTACAAATGATTTCGTTGGTGAAGATTGTTCACAGCACAAATTATCATCTAGTGTGGTTTTCCGCGACTTGTTTGATCCGTTAAAGCTTAGTCCAAAGATGGCCCATTGGCGTTATGTCTTACCACGTTTTGGTCACTCATTAGTGCCTGATCATAAAGGAAGTTTGTGGCTTTTTGGGGGTCAATCTCTTACGAGAGGCTTCTTGAATGATGTCAGAGAATTTGATACGAAAACTGAATCCTGGTTACAGGTGAGTCATTTCTTTAAGAAGTAGTTTCATGTATGATTAGCAACCGGAAAAAGAATTGTCTGTTTTCTAGGGCATTATTATCTCCCCCCCCCCCAAAAAAAACAAGTATAAAGAAAAGAGGTAATTGGATACAATTGGTACCTAAACGATCTTCTCCTTTTAGAGAGGGTAAAAACGGGTCTAAAACATGGTCTGGTAATTTTTTTCAGTGGAGAGGTGGCCCTTTTGACCAATTGCAGGGAAAAATTCCCCCTCTCTGTGTGTTGGTGCTCACATCGCCAATTCAAGGTCAGTTTCAAATCTTTATTTTTAACTATGACAAATAAAAAAAATAAGAACTTTTACGCTGGAGAAATACCTTTAAGGGTTTGTAGTTGCTTGAAGCTCCGCGAAGCTACTTGCCTACTAAATCAAATATTTATTTAAATTTATTATAAATAATTAAAATGAGTGACCTATGAAACAATAAATCAGGAAAATAGGAATAAAAAATTTAATAAATGAAAATAATTGAATTAAACATAAGAATAGATAGATGAATCAAAAAAGAAAAATAATAATAACAAATCTTTTCTCCATCATTCATAAATGCTCAACTCTCCTTTCCCCCACCCTGCAATCCCAACCTCAACTTTCTTCCTCTGCTCACCCTCACCTCTCTAGTCCACCTTCCTTCCCTTCTTTCCTACCACCCATAAAATTTTTGTTTAGCAAATATCACCCAGACAATAATCTTTTACATTGTAAATTTCATTCTACAAAAAGAAAGGGTTTAATCAGTGTTTCTTTATTAGAAACTGTAGTTTTGCAATAAGAGGTATATATGCCACAACCTACAGCACCTCAAACCTTTGCGACCCTTTATCAATAAGATCTGACATTAAGGAACGCCTTGAGAGGAGGCGTGCAATTTAAAATGTAATGTTATGTCATGTTTTCTTCTTACGTTTTGGAAATGTACAGTTTATTGTAAATAATTTCAGTAGACTAGAATAGTCCAACCTGTCAAGTTTACTTTCAATTTTTTTTCTCACGTTAACTTGAAGTATTTTTGATGCTGGTCCCTCAAACAAAAGCTGTTCCAAACTGTACAAAGATATTAAAGGTATATATTCCTTTTGCATACGAAAAACGGGTTATATCATATCGACTTTTTTGAATCGTGTGAAATGATCGATGAGGACCTTCAAACTGTATTAATGAATCATAAATCCTTAGCTACAGCATTAGTCAACGCTGTACTAGAATCCACTTGTCCAGAGAACCCAACTACTTGCCCAGAAGAATCTTCAACTCCTAGAATCATCTAAGTGACTCACTCAGCTGTCAACGTAACTTTTCTCTAATGGTGTGACCGAAAGATGTGTCCATGTAATATTTCTCTTGCCTTATTTTAATCTGGGCAGGCCTGATCACGGGATGAATTAGTTGACTAACTCATCTAATTCAAACTATGAATTAGTTAGGATACAAACCAATGGAGAGCTTTTACAATAACTCAACAAATTTGAGTTTACTTTTTACGTTCCCCTTTCTGTACGTTTTCTGGTTCTCAAATGAATGTTTCCTATTAAGAAAAATTGGCCCGGGAATTTTTGGAATAAAAATGTGCATAGAGTAAGAACTGCTTAATCTGTTATTAAAAAAAAAAATAAAAAAAATTAGCAACCAAACAAAAACTCACTAGCAATTATTAAGTACAAAAAAAACAATCATTTTTAGTTGAAATATATGGTAGGATGAAACATTTTAGGGTACTTTCTTTGGGAATTTTCCTTCTAAAAATATCCTCATCTTTGTTTTTATCGTGTTATATATATGAAGTAAAATACAAAAGAAATAAGTGCCAGGAAAATGAATTTTAAAGGAAATGAAGGTGGCTTAAGGTACGCTGTATAGAATATACAATATACAAAAATACAGAATATACAAAAATAGAGAATAATATGAAAACAAATGAAATGAACAAATATGAAAACGAGAAAAGTTTGCAATGAAGGTAGTGTAAAAATAAGAAATATATAGTTGGCCCGAAAAAACGATTTCACATCCTTAAATTTTGTCATGGGATCTCTCAAATCTTCAAATCTTCAAAAAAAAAAAGAAAAACAGAAGGAAAAACATCAATTTAAGGGAAACAAGACACTAGAAAAATAAAACTGTGCAAGCTGTGCTGAGCCGTTGTGAGCCAAGAATTGGTCCCCAGGGACATACTTGTTTGACCCTCCTACCCCCACCCTTATAGTTTTTTGTTTTTTTTTAAATACAGTGCTTATGCAAATGGATGTGCAATGGACAGGACTTACATAATGCTGGTTGTGGCTGGTAGTGACCTAGAACTGAACGCTCTTACTCCCGCTTGGCTTGCTCCTTCAATTGTTTTTCTGGGCGGTAAAGTACAACGTAAATTTTCAGCTTTTGAATTCAGCCTATCATACTAGACGGTTGTAACTCCTCTTAAAGGAGATTAAAAATTGTTTTATGGAGATTACTTCCCGTGGCAATTGATCGATTTATTCGCTTTATTTATAAATGGTTTTTTGTTCATATTGATAGTCCAAGATTGTTTTATTGAAAAATTGTCCTTAATTAAATAAATACATAGAGATTTTTAAAATGATGTTTTCCTAAAGCTTTTCAAAAGACAGACTCAATGGCCAATTATTTTGGTGTTTTCAAAATTTTTTAATGTGGTGGAAAAAATCGGAACAATGTATAATAATAGCTAAAGCAAACTTGTTCATATTTAAGGATGAATCTACTGTATTTTATGGTGCTGAAGTCTATCCTCTAAATTTTAATTTATCCGTCCCAGCATCAGTTATTATTACCTTGTAGGTTACAATTAATGTTGACCCTGGCAGTGCCGCAGCTTCGCCAAGAGGGAGAGCTTTCCATGGTGCCTCATTTGTAACCAGTCAAAAGAGTATATATATTTATGGAGGCTTAGCTGGATCGGATTATTTAGGTGACTTTTGGAGGTTTGAAGTAATGTCAAGGAAGTGGATTAATATAACAGTACGTATTGATTCTACTTATTACTTATATACTGTGGTGCTCAAGTTGATATTGTGTTTCCTTTCCTGAAATTCAGTTATTGTGTTCCTTTGTCTTTGGATGCGCACTTCATAAAACAGCTATGCAAAAATGACAAAGCTAAGGGATCTTCATTACAGAAAGATAAATACCCAAACCATATCAGCCGAATGGAATTAAAAAGTTTACGATTAAATTATATGTTAATTTATCCATAGTCTCTCAATCAGTAGGGCTCCCTAAAAACAATGTGATTGACCTTGACAACTGCAAGTTGGCTCGCCTTTTTTTCTGTTTCTAAAAGACTCATTAAAAAGATTCAGCAACCGTGAAAATCCTAACCGTAAAAAAGCACTCACTCCATAAAAATCTATTATTAAAGTGTAAAAACGGCGCTTGTCAGCTAGAACATTATATTAAAAGTAACTTTTCTACAGTCGTTTGGGAAAAGTTTCTGGATAAGGAAAATGTTTGGCCAGGAAATGGAGTGTTCTCGACCTTTTTGTAAATCAGATAACGAAGGTATAACTTCACCAAACGTCAGATTTAACGTCAAGAAAGTCACCAAAGGGTTAATAGCTTATCAACCCAATTATTATTTATATAATGACTGGGACCCAAAGATAATTTTCTTTGAAAGTAATTAGGACATAAAAATAAAACGCTGTTTGGCTCCTGGACTCATCCTAAGTGTATTCATGCGTAAAAACAGTAATTTTCAATCATTTTTCTTTCGGGTTTTTAAAAACTATGAAGTCATAGGACAATATCACAGAGGTTTGTTTCATTAAAAGTTGAATTCCACATTTTCCCTTATTTTTCAGGATATGTATGGCTGTGTAAGTTGCTTGTCTATGCGTTTAATATTATATCTATTTGCCCCTGGTAATCCAGTATATTTCCTATCCCCCACCCCACTTCTTATATAATGTTTGTCACTATTATTTAAGACTTGTATTGGTCAGCAACATGTTCCAACTGCCCTTTCCAAAGGTCTTGTCGTAAAGAAGGGCAAAAACCCTAAGGTTTGAGAATCGTATAAACCAATTACTGTTTGCTCCACTATTGGTAAGGTTTTTGGAAAGTTGATCTTCTAAGAAATCAACATTCGGTGCGACTATGGAGACAAGAAGTTTGGATTCCGCGAAGGCCTGGGCGTGAGAAAAACACGTGAAAATTTAGGCTATTATAGACCGCTATTGGATGTATAATCCAGCTCTTTTAAATGATGCCATCCTAACCTTTGCTAGAAATATTCTACATTACTGAATAAGCCCTATATTGATGTCAGCCACCTCTATTACGCAGACGACATAGTCTGTATGTTGTTGATATAGTCTGTTCTGGTATCAAATGAGATTAGGGTCAAAGTCGCCTCTTTTAAAACTGAGCTTCTCTTGCGGTTCCTCTTAGCAGCCTCCCATTACTACCAATGTTGACCCAGGAACTACTTACGTATCGTCTTCTCTGCAATATTTGGGTTTCCCGTTTGGTTCAAGTTTTAAAACTACTAAAAAACTTGTTATCTGAACGTTGAAAGAAAAGCTTAGAAAATATTACAGACTGCTGGGTTGAGTTAAAGGCCAATTTCACAAAATAACTCTGGGCAGACTTTATAGTGCTTTTTTTGCCCAACATGTCTTCTTTTTGGTCCCTTTGTGGAGTTTTTTTTTCACAATATCTGAGCTGAAGAAAATTAAGTCTCTATTCTTTCATTTTTGCAAATATCTTCTGCAGTTGCTACTCTGGACACGCAACTGGTACATTTCGAGTAGATATAGTGCTGTTGATATTTCTTCAAAAATGGATCAGCTTGTGAACAGGTTCCGTAAGCACCGAGAAAATATTGTCAACTTTCCTCTTAACTTTATAGCTTAATTGTGTTGCCTAAGTAACTGAGATGTTATTTTTATCATGGGTTTTTTTTGTTATTGTTTTCATTTCTCCTTTATTTTCTTGTATTTTTGTGCTCCTCTTAAGTGCATTTCATGTAAAGAGGGTTGAAATAAATTATTATTATTATTATATGACATTGGTTTTTGACAAACTGAAAGCTATTGTCCTTATTCTTAAACTGAGCATGCTCAGTCGATTGGGTCAGTCCTTTTTCCCCATCTCTTATTTATGCGAAGTTCATTCTAGGAGTCTAATAGGCCGTATGATTGGGTTTCCTTAGGTGCTGTTAAAAGAGTTTCCATTTTACTTTCCTTAACCTGGCTGGGCACATAATGGCCTTAGTGGAAGACATGGAAACAGAGTCTCTTGTCGTGATTGGTGGATTTAATCCCAGTCATGGATTAAATGATAAAGTATTTGAATTTAATGTCGAAAGACAAGTATGGGAGACTCTTTCAACTTATATTCTCGACATACTTAAAAGTATCTGCTATTTTCTAAATGCAGTCTCAAAATAGCTGATAGTCATGCGAAGCTTGTGCTTGTTGTAAATCGGCATAAACAAATAAAAGAAATTGCTATATTTACAATCATGGCTTTGATTGTAACGTCCTCGTTATGAAATAAAGAAACTTCCCTTATACAAACAGCTGGTAAAATCAAAACGAATTTTTGGTTTTTCCACCATCCTTTAAAATACTTGGGTTGTTGTATCAACACCTTTCGAATTATCTTAGTTGTGTTGTCTTTGATTATTTGATCCAGTTGATGCTAATGAAAGTAAAAGTCAGTTTGGATATTATAGTGATTACATGTGAAAGATCCTTTGTGTTTATTCATGCTGCCTTTTTACAGTTCTGTTTCTCTTTCATTTGTTTCCTATGCAAGCACTTTTTTCGGTACTTGAAGGTTTTTTTTTTAAAAAGAAGAAAACACTTTATTTAGAAAAAAATTCTATAATTTTTTCTTAATTAATTTTTTTTTAAACTAGTAATTTCAATAAATAATTAAAAAACTAATTTTATTTAATTTATTTTGATTTGATTTTAATGTTTATATAATTTCAATATTTTGATTTACTTTACCAATTCTTTTTATCTTTTAAAAATTAAAAGTTATTAGTTAAATTTATTGAAAATAAGGGTCTAGATTACAAACCAGTTAAATCATATAAAAACATTATCCAATTTGAAGAGACAGTAGAATTCGCAACATAGTTCGAAAATTTAATATTTTTAAATTTTATTTTCAGACAGGAGAAACATCTTCTCTGGCTGGACACACAATTACCTTAGTGGAAGATATGGAAACAGAGTCTCTTGTCGTGATTGGTGGATTTAATCCCAACCATGGATTAAATGATAAAGTATTTGAATTTAATGTCGAGAGACAAGTATGGGAGACTCTTTCAACTAATGGAGTACAACCAGTCGGTATGCTTTTTTTCGTTTTCTCACCATTTTGTAGTATAGCGTCCTTAAAGCATTTCTTCTGCTTAAATTTGACATCAATCGATTATTCCATAGGAATAATCTGAAATGAGTCTAATTGGCTTACAAACAGCAAGATTAAGCAATTGCTTAACTCCAAGATTCACATCAGGAATGTGCCAGTTACACCTTCATCGGCATCTTGCATCTTCAATGCGATTTTCATCGGCCATGTATATATCATCGGCATTGATCTATATGGGTCAGAAGTTTAAGATATCAGAGGCAACGCTGTAGCGTTGCCTATAGTAAAGGCCATACGGCTCCAATGTTTTATTATTTATTATCATTTTTTTTTTTCCCAGAGGCACTTCATTTGGAAGGGGTCGTCGTAGAAGCTCCAAAGGGGGCTCATTCTATTGGAAATCGAGAGTTCTAGTGCCCTTTTTAATAGTCGAAAATGATTGGAGGGCAACTAGCCCCCACCCCCACACCCACCATTCCCCCAAACACACCCAATCAAAATTTTGAGATAGCCATTTTGTTCAGCGTAGTTCATTTCCATATAGAAAATATATTTTTGAGGAGTACACTCCCCCATAACCCTCAAGACAAGGGTTTTAAGTTATGGCCTAGGGGTATATAAGGTTCTTATAGAAGGCGTTGTCGTAGAAACTTCAAAACAGGCTCAATCTATTGGAAATTAAAGGGCTAGTGCCCTTTTTAATAATTGAAAGTGATTGGAGTGTAACTAGCCCCCCTCCCCCCGCCCACGCCCATAATTTCCCCAAACACATCCAATCAAAATTTTGAGATAGCCATTTTGTTCAGCGTAGTTCCCCACAACCCTCAGGGTAAGGGTTTTAAGTTATGCCCTGGGGTCATATAAGGTTTTTATAGAAGGCGTTGTCGTAAAAAAGGCTCATTCGACTGGAAATTCTAAAAGCTAGTGCCCTTTTTAATAGTCGAAAGTGATTGGAGGGCAACTAGCCCCCCCCCACGCCGATGATTCCCCCAAACACATCCAATCAAAATTTCGAGATAGCCATTTTGTTCAGCGTAGTATATTTCCAGATAGAAAATAAATTTTTGAGGAGGACACTCCCCCACATCCCTCAGGGCAAGGGTTTTAAGTTATGCCCTGGGGGCATATAAGGTTTTTATAGAAGGCATTGTCGTAGAAACTTCAAAACAGGCTCAACCGATTGGAACATAAAGGGCTAGTGCCCTTTTTAATAGTCGAAAGTGATTGGACTGCAACTAGCCCCCCCCCACGCCCATCATTTCTCCAAACACATCCAATCAAAATTTTTAAATAGCCATTTTCATCAGCGTAGTTGATTTCCAGATAGAAAATATGTTTTTGAGGAGGACACTCCCCCAGAACCTTCCCGGCAAGGGTTTTAAGATATGCCCTGGGGACATATAGGGTTTTTATAGAAGGCGTTGTCATAGAAACTTCAAAACATGCTCATTCGATTGGAAATTCAAAGGGATAGTGCCCTTTTTAATAGTCAAAAGTGCTTGGAGGGGAATTAGCCCCCCCACGCCCATCATTACCCCAAACACATCCAATCAAAATTTGGAGATAGCCATTTTGTTCAGCGTAGTTGATTTTCACATAGAAAACATTTTTTGATGATGACACTCCCCCACAACCCTCAGGGCAAGGGTTTTAAGTTATGCCCTGGGGGCATATAAGGTTTTTATAGAAGGCGTTGTCGTAGAAACTTCAAAAAAGGCTCATTCGATTGGAAATTAAAGGGCTAGTGCCCTTTTAAATAGTCGAAAGTGATTGGAGGGCAACTAGCCCCCCCACGCCCATCATTTCCCCAAACACATCCAATCAAACTTTTGAGATAGCCATTTTGTTCAGTATAGTTGATTTCCAGATAGAAAATATTTTTATGAAAGGGACACTCCCCCACAACCCTCAGGACAAGAGTTTTAAGTTATGCCCTGGGGGCATATAAGGTTTTTATAGAAAGCGTTGTCTTAGAAACTTCAAAACAGGCAAATTCGATTGGAAATTCATAGGGCTAGTGCCCTTTTTAATAGTCGAAAGTGTTAGGTGGGCAACTCGCCCCCCCCCCACACGGCCATCATTCCCACAAACACATCCAATCAAATTTTGGAGATAGCCATTTCGTTAAGCGTAGCGAATTTTCAGATAGAAAATAGGTTTGCGAGGAAGACACATCCCCCACACCCCTCGGGGCAAGGATTTTAAGTTATGCTCTGGGAGTTTATTATGTTTTTATAGAAGGCGTTATCGTAAAAAATTCAAAAAATGCTCATTCGATGGTAAATTCAAATGGCTAGCGCCCTTTTTAATAGTCTAAAGTGATTTGAGGGCGACTAGCCCCCCCTCTCACGCCCCCCTTTTCCCCAAACACATCCAATCAAAATTTTTGAGGAGGACACTCCCCCACAACCCTCAGGGTTTTAAGTTATGCCCTGGGGGCATATAAGGTTTTTATAGAAGGCGTTGTCATAGAAACTTCAAAACAGTCTCATCCGATTGGAAATTAAAGGGATAGTGCCCTTTTTAAAGGTCAAAAGTGATTGGAGGGCAACTAGCCCTCCCCCCCCAGGCTCATCATTTCTCCAAACACATCCAATCAAACTTTTGAGATAGCCATTTTGTTCAGTGTAGTTGATTTCCAGATAGAAAATATTTTTTTGAGGAGGACACTTCCCCAAAACCCTCAGGGCAAGAGTTCTAAGTTATGCCCTGGGGGCATATAAGGTTTCTATAGAAGGCGGTGTCGTAGAAACTTCAAAAAAGACTCATTCGATTGGAAATTCCGAGGGATAGTGCCCTTTGTAATAGTCGAAAGTGATTTGAGAGCAACTACCCCCTGTCTTACGCCCACCTTTTCCCCAAACACATCCAATCACAATTTTAAGACAGCCATTTTATTAAACGTAGTTTTAAGTTGTGGAAATTAGGTCTTTGAGGATTACAACTCCCCCAAAGCCCTCAGGGTAAGGGTTGTAGTTTAAGGATTCTTCGAATCCTTCACATTATTTCTTATGGAAGAGATGCTCGTATAAACTTTAGAAGATGGCTCATTTGATTGAAAATTGATAGTTCTTGTTCACTTTTTAAGAGTCAAAAGAGATTGAATGGTAATTAGCCCCTCTCCCTCCTCCACGCTCTAAATGCATCAGATAAAGATTTTGAGATAGACATTTTGTTAAAATAGTTCAAAGTTCTGACAACAAAAAACTCCGGTATCGACACAGCCCACCAGGGCCCAGGGGTAGGCGTTGTAAGTAATGACCTGGGGCATAACTTATTAAGGGGGGTTTTTACCATATGGGAAGGGGTTTTGTATGGGAAGAACACATAGGAAATCTATCATAATTATCCAATTATAAGGTTAAAATACATACTCTGTGATAGATGCAAAATTGCTTTGGCACACAAATTCCTATTAAGGTCAATTCCAAACAGTCTTGATCCCTTTGTGTCAGCAAGTGAAATGGTCTAAACCCCCCCTTATTGGAGCTATTATTTCAATCCATTCATTGTTGTCAATCGCTGTCCACAAGTTATGCAAGCTGTCTATTGTTCATATATAAGGTTTTTATCAAAGAGTTATTCGTATAGACTTTGAAAAAAGCCTCGTTCGATTTAAATTGAAAGTTCTAGATCCGTTTTTTAAAGTCAAGAATAATCGGACAGTAAGCACCCCCCCCCCCATGCCATAAAAACTTGAAACACAGCTCAGTATAAGATACCAAGTGTAATTAGTCTATTTGCAATAGGTGTTTTAAGTATTTTCATAATGCCTAGAGGATAATTGAGCAACATAGACCATAAAACGTGACAAGACCAATCTGAGCAGATGAGGTAAAGGATATTAAAAAATGTCGAAAGCAATGATAAACGATGATGGAGAACAAATATATATACTCAGAATACTTCCATCAACAACAATTACAACGAGTCAAAAACAAAAGTGGAGAACAAAGAAACATACGGCTCGAAGATAAGCAGCAGCAAGCATTAAAACTGCTCAAAAACCAAAGAAATATGACTAAAATATGACTGAAATATGACTATTTAATGTGACTGAAGAACAAAGAAATATGTGACTAAAGATATGCCACAGCTAGAACAAGGAAATATGCGATTAAAACAAAAGCAAAAGTGAGAATTACAAGCAATCGCGAGAAAGCTAGTATCAAAATGCGTCAAAAATGGAGTGAAAAAAAAAAGAATTGTGCTGTTAAAAGACAAGCCTGTCGCTTAGCCATGCCCCGACAACTCGGTATTGATGGGATGGTTTTAAGAAACCATGTGAGGGGGCCATTTGGTCTAAATGAAAGATCTAGAGCCCAAAAAGATCTAAGGAGCAAAAGTGATTTGAGTCATTGGCTACCAGCTTCCCTTCATTGCTCATTTGCTCAGAATGATCGAAAGGTATATCATAACTGACTCCTGTGCTTTAATACCTTTGCAGCTTCAGAGGGAGCACGCAGATGACTTAGGGATAATTTTGAGTAAAGGTTGAGATGGTGCAGCCGCTGGACCTGATGGCAGCAGACTGGTTCAGGATTGATAAAAGCTGGGATTGAACATTTTTATTGATTCGTCTGGAATTGTTTGCCTAAGACTGATAGCCTCAGTGGTAGCTTGGTGAAAAGTGTACCAAAAAGTTGAGATTCACTTTGAGATTCAATTGAAATTTGAGGAGAGTTTTCCGATAAAATGCATATTTGAGCTTCATAGTAGAGGGGCTGACAGACTTCAAAGTGGCATAATCCTAGGAACGTCTAGCTTTTCAAACTTTGAAGTGTGCTAACTCCTGGATCAAAATAAGCCAGTGTTCTAAAATTGTAGCTATGATCCTATCAAATTTGAAGCGGATTCTGAAAATATCTCACTGTATATAGCTGAGGCTCAAAAATGGTTCTCCTCTGTTGTTTTGGCAGAAGAAACTCGCCCCATAAGCTTTGAGTGTATCCGAGCACTTTCTCGCGGAGGTCGAAGAAGTGGTGTGCATCTCTGAATATTATTCTCTCATGTCCCATTGACCCTGATTACTTGCCTCGTAAGTTCTGAGGCAATTGGAGAACAAAAGGTCTACCTGCCTGTCTTCTGAAAATTTGGCGATGGAAGAGTGGTTTTGAACTTTGTGGAAGGGCATTTTATGAAGGGAATTAGCTTTTTTTTAGATTGATTTTTGACTTGATTATTTTTGCACCGAGTGTGCACTTGACCTTTTTTTTACGCCAAATCTGGCTTTAGCTCACTGTAGCACTGACTCACAACTTAGCTCTTTTCGTACCGAGTCAGCCATATCTTATTTTTGCCCACATTTATACGGACTAATTTGCTGTCAATCAATTATGCAGGTTAAAAGTCCTTGTAGGATGCCGGTGCAAGCAAGATATGACATGCTTACCTTTATTCTAAATGGATTGTGGTGGAGGGGGTTTTAGGGAGTTTACGTGACCAATTTGTACCCTCAATAATATCTATGTAAATTTCTTACGTGTTTCCTGTTTCAGCAAGATGTAGCCTGTCTATCTTTATAACTAAAATGATCTGAAAAACGAACCAATTGCGTAAACTGGGGCCCTTGCCGCCGGGACTGCGTGGGTCATATACTCCTAGAGGCACGTTACTTTGGATCTTTTGACCATTTTGAGGGAAGTGGCTATAATTTTTTTTTTCAATGTAATTAAGGTAAGAGGGGTGACCGAGGAAACGGACGAGGGATCTCCATTTTCCCGATCACTCTCGACCCTCAAAATGCGCCATAGAAATTTAAATTTCCGATTGAAATAGCCAGTACAAAGCATGTTTTTTTTTTTGTTTTTTTTTTATTCTTGTATTTCGCACTTAAAAATTCTGACGTACAATACTTCTAAAAATGCTTATGATTTCCAAGTAGTGATAGGCTCTATTAGGGCTATAAAGATTTAGATTTACATTTCTCGGTAGTTTGGATTTTGAGTAAGGGAATTTTTACTTATGACATTTTTCTTTTTTCAGGGTTATATGGTCATACTGCCGTATATCATTCCCCTACTCGAAGTATCTACGTTTTCGGAGGCATTCACTATAAGGTGGATAGGATGGTTAACACGTCAAGTCTCTATGCTTTGCATTATCCAACCAAGAGATGGTCACTACTTACTACAGTACCTGAATTAAATCCTTCTGAGGCGAATGTTGTAAGTATCAAACAGTTCAAGGTAACGAACTGTAAGTAAGGAGTCATCCGGCACACAAGTACCTAAAACTCTAAAAAACAGAATTTTTACATAGATAGAGACACCAGAAGAATCATATTTTTATTCTGATTTGAAAATTAAAAGTTTCATTAAGTTTAGTCTGACCCATCAAAAGTAAAACACTTAAAAAAATTGGCCTTATTTTCGAAAAACGGGGGAAAAACCCCCTAAAAGTCATAGAACCCTAATGAAAATCACACTATCAGATTCAGCGTATCAGAGAACCCGACTATAGAGGTTTCAAGCTCCTATCTGCAAAAATGCGGAATTTTGCATTTTTTGCCAGAAGAAAGATCACGGATGCGAGTTTATTTTTTTTATTTTTTTTTTTTTTTGGCTTTTCCCAGGGGGTGACCGTATCAATCCAGTAGTCCTAGGATATCGTGAGAGGGCTCATTCAAATGAAAATTAAAAGTTATAGTGCACTTTTTAAGTGACCAAAAAAATTGGAGGGAAACTTAACCACCTCCCATGTTCATTTTTTTCTCGAATTCACCCAATCAAAATTTTTAAAAAGGCGTTTTTTCAGCATAGCCGAAAATTTAATAAGTATTGCTTTAAGGATGACCTTGGTTCTTTACAGCGTCTAAGGGATAGTCTTACTGTTGTAAACTGTGCCTATTGTTCACATATAGTATGGGTCTTGAGGAACCGTAGAGGCGTTTTCAGAATGAATTTTTATTCTAGTCGGGGGTTGGGATAAGGGTTACGGTGGAGGGTCTTTCCATGGAGGATATTTCCTCGGGGGAAGGAAATTTTCTATGAAGGGGGTTGCCAGATTTCCCAGCATTATTTAAAAAACGATCAAAAATTAAATTAAAAAAACAAGTTTTTTCAACTGAAAGTAAAGAGCAACATTAAAACTTAAAATGAACAGAAATTATTACGTATATGAGAGGGTTCGCCCCCTGGTCAATACCTCGCTCTTTACGCTAAAGGTTTTTAGTACTTTCAAAAAAGCTATCTATTCTAATTAACCAGCCTTTGTAATTCAGGGGTTTGTGATTCGAAAAAAAATTCGAACTTTAGCGTAGAGAGCGAGGTATTGACTAGGGAGTGAACTCCCTAATATACGTAATAAAAACATACGAATATAGAAATTCGTTACGTAAAGTAATTCGTTAGTTACGTCAGAACAAGATTTCCAGAAAGCCATTTAGCCAAAAAAAGGACAATTAATATGCAAATTTCGTTTAATTATTCATGTACGGTAAGCCAAAATCAAAGCTGCATTAATTCAAAAACGTTCAGAAATGAACTAAAAAAACAAGTTTTTTAACTGAAAGTAAGGAGCGACATTAAAACTTAAAACGAACAGAAATTATTCCGTATATGGAAGGGGCTTTCCCCTCCTCAACGCCTCGCTCTTTACGCTAAAGTTTGACTCTGTCTCACAACTTTATTTTTTAAAACAATAAAAAACTTTAGCGTAAAGAGATGGGCGCTGAGGAGGGTACAGCCCCTTTCATATACGGAATAATTTCTGTTCGTTTTAGGTTTTGATGTCGCTCCTTACTTTCAGTTCAAAAAACTTGTTTTTTTTTTAGTTAATCACCTTAGGGATCACTCCATTTTGAACTGCTATTTTGACTATTCATTTTAATGGATGGTTGAAAATCCAAGTAATCATGGTTGCAGCGACAGCTGCAACCTAACAAAGGGCGAACCAGGGCCCATAATAGCTGAAATTTAAAAATGAGTCTTGTATAGTAACAGATATTTTTCTAAACGCTTGTAACACTGTTTTGAAGTTGATAACGTACAGTTAGATTCAACACAACCTAAATTTTAATTGCTGTAATGTTTAATTATCATAAGTTTTAAGTGGTACAGCTCCCCTCTCCACAACCTCCCACCCACGCAACTTTTCATGAGAAAGATGTAAGACTTTGAACTAAAGAGCAACAGGATAAGGCTAATGATAGCGAAAGAAAATGGCAGATATTTGGAACCGATGTTCACAGACCATCCTCTGAGTCAAAAAGAAAAAATGTATAGAATAACTGAAATATTGGCTTTTTGGACTATAATAGTTCAGAAGAGGGCTCAACTCTGAATAGTTTCATCTGCAAAAATGAATTAATTGTAGGCTCTTAATAAAATCGGTTGTCTGATAACCGGGTTGATGCTATTTGGGATCTAAAATCGGGGCAGTAGTTCGATAATTTCGAGACCCAAAGGCATTTAAAGTTGGGACCGCAGCTTGCTAATTCAGGTACCGCAGGATAGCCAATAAAAAACATTTCTCATTATCTGACTTTTTTTTCAATTTGGTTTAAGCAATAGCACCAATTCACTAGAATTTGGGGGGGGGGGGCAAGGAATTTTTTATTTTTTAAAATAAAGAAACGAAAGTATTTTCCACAATCTAGCATGAGGGCTTTTTCTACTTTTTTTTCGATAAGAATGAAAATAAATATTGAAAAAAATATTGCTCAACACCTAGTGGAGGGGGGGGGGGAGAACTGTCAGCCCTCCTTCCTTCTAATTGGCGTGACCCATCCGAAAGGTGGGACTTCTGGGAAATTTTGTCCTGCAGTTTTCTTCAATTAGAGCTACCACTGATACTTTGTGTCAGAGGCAAGTGTTTCATTCTTATGAAGTTACAGTTTTTGCTCCTAGGAAGGGGTTCTATGAGTTGTATATCAGTGAATATATGCTCCCTGTTTTCTTCCATCTGCATGACTATGTTTTCTCAGAAAAGAGGCTTATGCAAGTAAGGATCCCACCGTTACCCATTCTGTCTACTGTTGTGCTATCTATCTTATTTTCTTGAATTTCCTGATCACCGCAACCAACATCTTGATTTTAGGTAACTGTTAGGTAAATTTGCAAGCTGTTACCCTGACTTTGGATTCATAGGATGACTTTGGATGACTTTGGATTGGACTGTCAACAGCCTTAAATACCAACTTTGGTTGAGATCAAACGTAACCTATGAAATGTATAGCCTACTAATAAGGGGGGGGAGAGAAGTGAAAACTCATACTCAGGGGATGATTTGAAGGAGTATATTTACAAAAATTACTAACCAGAAAAATTTGTGAAATGTCTTTTGAATTTCGACGTTTCTTTTCAAAATTGTCTTATATGTATGTTAGGGGAGGATTGGTAGCTCACAGAAGAAATTTAGTACTATATTTTTGTGTATTTTTAGTGTCAAGGGGGGTGGAAAATTAGTTGTTTTTCAAGTTTTTAAATTAAAACACAAAAAAAATCATTTCTTGATGAGGTAGGAAATCCACAAAGGCATTTTTAAAAGTTAAGGGGGAGGTAGGAAATCTAGGAGACAAATGCATTCCCCCTCCCTAATAGGTGGAACTGAGATTTTATCTCATGTCCTATGTTAATGATGATACGATATTTTGTGTTGTTGTTTTTTTGTTGTTTTTTTTGCCTAAAGAACCAGATTCATAACAGGAAAATGTGTGTAGCACTGAAATTGAGATCTTTCCAGGGCGTATAATTTAGTTACTTATAATTGAAATATTAAAAAAAAAGCTAAAAGAATATCCATGTGATTTCTAATATGTTTATTTATTAAACCTGTTTTAAACTGTGCCTTAAGGACCAATATCTAATATTAGAAGGTGATTTTTGAAACATTACAGAAAAAGGAAAGAGAAAATGTAATATACAACAGAAATAAAATAAGAAATAACATAAAACGGGTAAACAAATTTTATTAGAGAAAAATTTATAAAATGACTGGACTGCTTCCCATATCAATGCTAAAGTTAACACACTTCTAAGTAAGAGAGTAACCTTCCGTAAGTAACCTAATAAGACCTAACTAAGAGTTCAATTTCAAGGAGTTAAAGGAGTTTAGCTTCGAGGAAAAAGGAATTTAATAAATTTATCTACTCTGAAATCCTTGCCTAGAAGGTAACACATCTAATGATTTTTTCTTTAATACCCGTGTCCTATTAATTAACTGCTTTCGTAAAACAGTTGTTTCTGTTTTGTGAAAGAATTGTAAATTAATTAAAATCCGTTTAGGACGTCTACGAAAACCTGAATATGCCGTTTCGTCTCCAGTTTTATAGAGTTGCTGTTGTGTTCATTTCTTTTTTGACAGGGGGTGGGATTGTATTTACTAACAATGCAATACTATTTTATCAGATGA
The DNA here is from genome assembly GCF_049724085.1 of Artemia sp. Qi Xiang Cuo. Lineage (NCBI taxonomy): Eukaryota > Metazoa > Arthropoda > Branchiopoda > Anostraca > Artemiidae > Artemia > Artemia sp. Qi Xiang Cuo. The sequence goes on along the minus strand of NC_142814.1, from coordinate 27,647,789 downwards.
AGCTTCATCGTATGTGGATTTTTCAAGTTCAACAAAACAACATTATATTCATAGCTTGACTAGTCATTTTTTGCTTCCTATCTTTGTACCATTTTGATGTCAAGTTCTTGATTAGATTAGAAAAAGATCAATATTATTGAAAAATCACTAATTAAAAAAAAGTCAATATATCAAATGTTGATTCTAATTACATAAGATATTGTTTCAGCTATCGGCATCTAAAAACAAGGTTTAGATTGTACCTAAAGATAGTTTGACTTACACTTTACAAACTCTAGAAATATATACCATTATGAAATACACTCTAGAGATTCCAAGAATTTAGTATTTCATTTAAGCAATACTTCAGTCTAGTTCTAAATTGCCGCAAAGTATTTCTAATTTGGTGAAACACCCTCTGACATATTGCATAAACTATTGAAAACTTTGCATTTTGCTCAGCAAAACTGTGCATTTGCTCAGCAAAACTGTGCATTTGCTCAGCAAAACTGTGCATACTGTTAGCAGGTAGCACACCTGTGCGACAGTACTGGTAAAATGTTCCGGTATGCGACAGTACTGGTAAAACTTGCATTTGCTTAGCAAAACTGGGCATACTGTTAGCAGGTAGCACACCTATGCAACTGTACCGGTAAAACTTGCATTTGCTCAGCAAAACTGTGCATACTGTTAGCAGGTAGCACACCTATACGACAGTACCGGTAAAATGTTCCGGTATGCGACAGTACCGGTAAAACTTGCATTTGCTCAACAAAACTGTGCATACTGTTAGCAGGTAGCACACCTATGCGACAGTACCGGTAAAGTGTTCATCCCCTTAGTCTTAAATGTCTTATTTTTACAGCCTGCGCCCAGATATTTGCATTCCGCTGCAACCACAGATTCCTACATGATTGTGGCTGGAGGATTTGCTGATCCTTATTCAGCAACTGACACCTTACTTGTATATGTTTACTCCTGCAATTACTGGATGCCACTTTCACTAAAAGGTAATTTTTTAAATGTATTCTTGACTAGATAAATTATATTAAAATTTTCTTTACCGTCCATAGCCTGAAAGGTGTGCTGTTAAAGTGATTCGAGCTAATAGTAACCAAAACTCCAAAAAAAGAAATTTTGAATGAATACATTGAACTAATTGGCTCTTTATGCTGATTCCAAATATATAAAATTCAATAAGTTTAATGCTGCTCATCAAAAGTTACGAGCCTGTGAAAATTTACCTGATTTTTGAAAAAGGGGGAAAGCACCCCCACGAATGCAAGTGATCTTAATGAAAATCACAACACTAGGTTCAGAATATTAGAGAATCTCATTATAGAAGTTTCAAGCTCTTATCTATCAAAAAATGTGCAATTTTGCTTCTTTTCCCCCAGAAGAAAGATCATGCATGTGTATTTACCAGTATTTCTTATTTTTTCTTCCTAGGGGCTATTGTATCGAACTGATGGTCTTAGAAGATTGAGAGAAGACTCACTCAAATGGAAATTAAAGGTTCTAGGTCTCTTGTTAGTGACCAAAAGATCGGGCTGTGAGAAAGTGGTGTTTTCTGCCATTTTGTGGTACCAAACAGCGATTTTGCTCCAAAGAGGACCAAGTTGCTATTGATTGAAACTCTGAAATAACAAACCGAATCAAAAGCATTAAAAAGCTATATATCGATCTTGCCAATTACAGAAGAAGTAAGGCCGCAGGGTTACGCATTTGTCCCGGTAAAGTCACGTAGTCCATGCTAGATAAATGGTTAATATGGATATTTATCTTAATGCTTGATTTAACTAAATTAATTCACTTGGTTTTGCATGAAATTACGTTTAGCGATGTATAATTGCGCATCAGCTATTATTACGAGGGTGGTGGGTCATTGTGCAGGTTAGGGGGGGCGGGTGCGTAATTCATGCCCAAATCGTCTAAAAGTGCGTAATTCAATGCCCAAATCGTCTAGCTCTTCATGGGAATTGATTCAGAATTTAGATGTGAATTAATGTCTCATCTCCATTCTTTTAGATTAAGCCTGAATAAGGGTGCTGCGGTATGATACCTCCCTTCAAATTGCAAAAAAAAATCCTAACATTTACTACAAAGATTCATTTAACTCAGCCAATTTGCTTCTTATTTCATAAAAATATATGGACTAATGTTTAAGTCCGCTTCAGTAATTAGGGATGAGCGGTGGGTCATTCTATAGGGGGAGGGGGTGGAGGGGGGGGGGGGCAAACGCCTCAAAGAGTGCAATGTAAAGCCCCAGTATCCTAATTCTCATTGAGCTTTCAGATTAATATAGAATGAGCTCTGGTGAAGGATGGGGGGGGGGTGTAGAAATTGATATGTAATCCCTCTTATTTCCTGGGAATATTTTTTGTTCGACCTTTATTTTGGGTACTGGGGGGGGGGGGGGTAATAGTGCACCCCCGTTGCGACAATCTGTTCTTATGTAATGTGAAATATTACATTCACATACCTACCTTCACAGAGGAGTAAAGAGTGAAGTGGGGCATCATCAGCTTCGCCAACAAATTTTTGTCTTTTTTTTTGGGGGGGGTGTTATTGTAGAGGTTGTGATGGCTTCTGCCACGTAAAAGATCAGAAGTCACGAACAATTTCCATCTATATGTTAATTTTATCCATCTTCATCCACTTGAAATTGTATAGAAAGAATAGTTGCAATTAATGATATATATAATTTAACAGCAAGAAATTTGTATATATATAAAACACGTGGTCGTTTTTTGGGTATTCTAATTGATGAAAACCTGTCTTTCAAACGTCACATGGATTTGGTTAAAATGAAGATATGCAGGATTCTCGGCATTTTAAGGAAGCTTAAACTCACTTTTCTTGGATCAATTTTGAAAGTCTCTTTTCACTGCTTGATCCAATATTATTTTTCTTACTATCCAATAGTATAAATGTCAACTTGTCTTGTTTTTTAAAACCAATTTTAAGGTTTACAATAAAGCTAGAAACCTCATTAAGGAAACTAATCGTTCAGGAGTTATTCTTTTACTTGATTAATTAAAAAAAACTTTTTCAACAAAATAAGTTTAAAAAAAAGTAAAGAACTCCATTAAACCAAATAAAACAAAAATAGGATCAAATAATCTACCAAGAATACAACTACCACAAATCAGTATCAATACATAAATGAAACACAAAACAAACAGAAATTAAAATGAATAAGAATCAAACTCAAAACGGGCAGAAATTAATAGGAGTAGGGTTCTAAGCCCCAAGCTTTCTAAAAGCCAGAATATAATTTGTACTTTACTGAAAAAAAATTCTTTTAAATGTTTTCACTTTGCTAAGTTTAAGAAATCAAAAATCAATTAATATTTTAAGAATCAAATATCAGCATATGCATATTAAACTGACAATGTATATTGCTTTCAGTAAATTCATTTGAATTTTTTTCAGTAAAATACAAATTATATTCTGGTTTTTAGAAAACATAAGGTTTACAACCCCACTCATATTAATTTCTGCTCGTTTTGAGTTTGAGTCTTATTTATTTTAGTTTGTGTTTGTTTTCGGTTTCATTTATTTATTGATACAGATTTGTGGTAGTTGTACTCTTGTTAGATAATTTGATTTTGTTTTTGTTAATTTTGGTTGAATGGAGGTCTTTACTTAAAAAAAAAACTTATTTTGTTGAAAAAGTGTTTCTAATTAATCTAATATAAAAGATTGTTTCTAGCATGTTCAGCCTTAGCCGGAATAAGTAAAATCAAGGCGTTTTACCAGTTGTTTCTTTAGAAAAATTCGAATTTAGTAAAAAAAACTATAATTTCCCCCTCAAAAACCAACAAAGAGAAAAATCTCCAAGAAAGAAACAAACAAACGAGACTGTGGAGAGAACAGAAAACAACAAATGCTAAACAACGCGGATATTTCGCCTGTATCCAAACAAGGCGTCTTCAGCACGAAAGAAACACAAGAAGAACAGAATAAAATAAAAAAATAAATAAAACTAAAAACCAATAAAACCACCACCAAGAAAAACAACAAAAATGTACAATTGGCGCAAACTGATCCACATAGGGAAAAGATGCTATTATAGAGTTACTTCAGTGAGGACACCAGAGTGACTGAGGAAAAATAAAAAAACTGTAAATTACTTTAATTATTCTGTTGCGAAATAATCCTTTTGTTAGCTATTACTGAAGCAAATCGTTTTGGTCTAGCAGGTAAAATAGTCCCCTGGTGATTATTTAAAATCTTGACTCCCTTATTGACCGTTGATTCACTCTTTAGAAGGTTTTCATAAATTGGGTCAATATTTAAATTACCTATGTCCCTATTTATTGAAAGGTTGGCAAACATATGTTTTTTTAAATTCTATGGCTTCCCTCGCCCATTGAGTGTAACCCTTATGATTTGAAATAGCTAAGGCTTCATCAAATTTTACAAAATGATCTGGTTGAAGCCAAATGTGCTTTGCTAAACCTGAAACAAAAGTTGCTTGAGGCTTGCTTAATTGTAGGGTTTTTTCTATTGAGTTTCGGTGTTCAATAAACCTTTCAACAAATTGTTGGTGAGTCCTACCAATATAGAACTTCCCACAAGAACATGGAATTTTATACACCCCACTTACTAAATTTCCCCGAGTTACATCCTTACCAGAACTAAAAAAAACTATCCATTGGCCTCAACGACTGGAAACATATATCAATACCAAACTTACGTAAAACCCGTGAAAATATCTCACCCAAACCAGGTACATATGGTAATGAAATGAAACTTTTTGATACAACTAAATCTAAAGACTGAGAAACCCCAATAAAAAAAAAAAAGGTAAAGGATGCGGCACTAGACCCTTAAGGTCCAAACCGGCGGTGCTGATCTCCGTTTCGTGGCCCTTCAGCCAGGAAGTGCAATGGGGGCTGGGGGCCAGCCAACCTATGCTTTTCGCAAACCCTTCCTGTTTTACCTTCCCCAGATTTCTCCAGGTACCCATTTAGAGCTGGGTTGACTCTGGCTAAGCTTACAGGGTCACACCACTGACCCGCGTCCCAAACTAAGAAACTGACCACACCAGGGATCGAACCCGAATTCACGGATTCTCAGCCCAGCGCGCGTCCACTTAGCCAGAACGGAACCCCAATAACCCTACTATCATGTTTAACCCGTCTATTTTCAATTATTTTGTCAATGAACTTAATTGGATAACTATTACAAAACAAAATATCCCTCAAGTAAAAAAGGTCCGAATCCAGACATTCCTGTCAATAAACGCCATAGATTTTCTGCACTAGTAAAAGTACCACCCCCCTTTTCCCCGACAGAGGATGGCAGGAATGAAAATTTAAATACCTATCGCTTTGTGTTGGTTTTCTGTAGATCGACACAAGTAAATGGAGATTCCTATTAAATAATAAAATATTCAGAAAAGGTAATTTATTATTGTCCTCAAACTCAACTGTAAATTTAATATTATCATCAAAACTATTTAAATGCTTACAAAATAGGTCTAAGGAGTCCAATCCATGTTTCCAAACGCACACCACATCATCCATGAACCTACCCCAGAACCAAGGGGAGATTCTAAAACTGTTTGTTATATTTTATTTTTCCTCAGTTACTCTGGTGTCCTCACTGAAGTAACTCTATAATAGCATCTTTTCCCTACGTGGATCAGTTTGCGCCAATTGTACATTTTTTTTTTTTTTTTTGGGGGGAGGTTTATTGGTTTATAGTTTTATCTTCTTTGTTTCTATCCTGTTCTTCTTGTTTTTATTTAGTGATTAATACGCCTTGTTTGGATAAAAGCGAAATACCCACGTTGTTTTGCATTTGAATTTTCTTTTCTCTCCACTGGCCGAAGTTTCGTTTGTTTTTTTTTTTTTTTATATTTTTATCTTTGTTTGTTTTTGCACTGTAAACAAGTCTATGAAGTTTGTTTGTGCATGCATCAGTAAGCCTATGCATAATCGCTGAGCTTTCAGTGATAATCAGTGAGCACAATCTGTTGATTTTATTTTTTTATATTTTTAGCAACTTGTAGAACCCCTTGTAGAGCTTGGATATGTATTAATAGAGTGAATAAAATATAACTTTTCTCTCCATTCTTTTATAAGGAGCGACTGGTGCTAATAGTACCCAAAACAATAAAAAACAGTAAATTAATATACAACAGAATTGTCTTTTTGATTTGGTTTTAATTATGAAAAATTTATTAAGTTAAAGTTACCTACCAAAAGGCATTCCACGTAATCTTATTCAATTCGTAAATCATATTCAATTTTCTTTTGCTCCCTCCATCAGGTGTGATCCTGTAACGGGGGGTTATATTTTATTGAACATAACGCCGTATCAGCAGCTCGAAGCTAAAGTCACTTGTTTAGCTTCTTCAAAAATATTTAAACCAATTTTTCGCTTTTATTTAAACTTTTGTTTTTGTCTAGGATTGATTGAACTCTATTTCTTTTCTATTCAGTTTTTTTCTTTCTTTTTTTTAGGTGATTTTATAATCTTCTTTTTTTCTCTGTCTCTGAGTTAGTGTTTAAATTACTCATGTGTCTTCCCCGTTCTTTACAAGTCAAAAAGTCTTTTCGGGGGTTAGTGCCAAGTATTCATTGTATGTTTATGAATAAATTTTTTGTGTTAAAAATTTTATTTCATATTTCCTTACTTTGAATTGACCAAAAATCCAGTTAAAAGCCATTTAGACATTTTCTCATTCGTCTCTCAGATTAAGCTAGTTACAGGGGCGAAAAAAGCGATAAAGGAGCCAAATTTTTATCAGCTCTCCCCCGCCCCCTCAGCCCAGTGGCATAATTTCATCAAAATATTGGGAGGGGGGGGGGAAGGTTAAAGTTGGAACCAGTTTCCCCAAAAAAAGTGAAAATGACAGTGAAAACTGAAAAATGAGCCATGTAATACCAAAATGGTAATAGTACCAAAGATATACTAAGAAAACTGACCCCTTTCTGTGGATGCTTGAGTTATGCTGGCTTATGGACACGTACTTGTTTGTTAGTTTTTGGAAAGGCATGCCTGCCTAGAGTCTCAGGCATGTAGACCAAGAATTTTAAAATTAACATAAGACCGTTAGATTGCCTGTAATAAGAGGCAAACAAAGCACGCCCGCCTATGGTCTTAAGAAGGTTGACCAAGAATTTAGAATTGACATAGGACCATTAATTTGCTTGAAATAACAGGCAAACCATTGTTTAAAGCCATCTTTCTCTTTCAAATAGTACCTATTTGTTAAGCTAAGCCCCACATTCTGAGAAAATTTCAGTTTTTCACAAATTTTTCAAATTTTTGGGTCAGGTTATCGGAGAATTTGGGCGGGCGGCAAAGACTAGGCCTATGTCAATATAAAACGAACGGAAATTAATTAAAAAAAACTTTTTCCACAAAATAAGTTTATGTATATATATATATATGTATGATATATATATATATATATATATATATATATATATATATATATATATATATATATATATATATATATATATATATATATATATATATATATATTTATATATATATACAGTTTAGTTTTACTACTGATGACGGTCAGTGTGTATGTGACCGAAATATCTGGTATTTTTTGTGAATTTTCTATACACTAGTAGAAGTGACCCTATTGATCGTGACACCCACCCCTGCTGCCATCTACAATTTAGTTTAATGCTGACGGGACATAATTTATTCAAGGATTATCGATCGAGTCTAATGGGGGTGTCAAGGTCAATCGATCTGTTGTTGTTGTTGTTTGGCCACGTGTAATGGTATGAGGGGTGATTTACATAATCGATGGGGGACATAATTTATTCAAGGATTATCGATCGAGTCTAATGGGGGTCAAGGTCAATCGATCTGTTGTTGTTTGGCCACGTGTAATGGCACGAGGGGTGATTTACATAATCGATGGGGGAATTATTGATTCACGAGCGTGGGGAATTATGAAAGAATATGGTCATAGAGTCCCTAGGGAGAAAGATTACGTAATCGCTCAATGACCTCTTTTTCCAAGATCGATTTATTTGTTGTTTCTATGTGTAA